>NC_034422.1:6770516-6977175 GCF_002078875.1 Numida meleagris
ACCCTCCTGTCCTCCCGCCGCCCCCAACTCCTTCCAAGACGTTGAGTCACTTCCCTTGGTGAAATCTGGCTTCCAAACGCTGCTGCTGCTTTTGGGTCTGGGTTCTCCCATGGTTTTTATTACCACTGGTGCTCAGCTGTTCCCAAGCAGCACCCGCAGGCTCAGCTATAGCACCTCCAGCCTCGTGTGCCTTTCACGGGGGCTGCAAAGCAAACGGAAGGGGCTCCACCTGCTCGTGGCCAGCCCAGCCCCAATCCCAGCCGGTCGGTTTTCCGGGGCTGTCCCATTCTCAGCAAGGATTGAACCACTCCGCATCCGCCCCCACAGAGCAGGAGGTTCCAATCACCCCGCTCTTGATGTGGCACCAAGCGGATCCCTCTTCCTGCCCTGCATCCCCTGCTGCACTCAACCCCTGGGTTGGGCTCTGCGTGCACAGGACAGCCATGGGTGTGCAGCAGGTCTGAGGGAACGACCCAGCTTCTCACACACTCTTAAAATAACGACACCTTTTGGACAAACCAGCATCAGCGCCCTGACCCTTCCCAGGGGGACACCCAGCACCAAGGGAGTGGATGCTCTCCTTGCACCCCCAGCAGCTCCACTTCTCCAAATTCACCAACAGCAGATCCCCCATCGAGCAGCCACAATTCCCCCAAAAGCACCGGGCTTATCAAACCGCACTGAGGACACATTTCAGAAGCGGTGTGCCATGCCCATGGAACCCACACCTCAGGGCACACCTTCATCCCACACACCTGAGCCACGCAGACTTCGGGGCAGGAGCTCAGCCATGTGCCCTGCTGGGATCCGCCCATCCCTGGGTCCTTTCCTGGGCATCTGTGGGACAGGATGCAGGATAGGATCGTGCTCACACACCCTTATCCCTGTGCTTAGCAAAACGTCAAGGTAAAAACCATGCTGACATGGGACAAAACGCACCCCAAGCATCAGCTCTGCGGTTTGGGTTTTGCCTCCCAGGACCACTGTGATGCCACACAGCCTTGGGAACCGCTCCTAGCCCTCAGCACCTCCTGGATGGTGGGAACCAGCCTGAGTCACCCCAGCAGCCGTCACAGTAATAGGAAAGAGAAGACAGGGAAGACACCCCCCACCTCTCCCCGTGTTTCCCACGCGTTGCTCATCGCTCCCTCCGTGACCTGCTGTGACAACACGCCCTGCTCCGCGTCCCATCCGAGTGGAAATGAAAGCTCACTGCAAAAATAAAAAAGCCCACATACAGGATGTCAAGGAGACGGCTCCACCTTCCATGTTTCACTGATTCGGTACAATCGTGGAAAAAAAAACAGTCCCAGGCTTGTGCAACTTGCAGCTTATAAATAGCAGTGCAGAGCCCAGCGGGGCTGCAGGCAGGCACGGCCATGCTCGCTGACTGCCCCATGCTGCTACAAGTAGAGCTGCAGGAGGCACCGTGCCCCATTAATTGCACCCCACTGCAGCCCCCATTCACTGAGTCCCACTGCAACTCCATTCATTGCGTCCCCCATTCACTGTGTCCCATTGCTGGGTTGAAGGAGGCATCCTACATCCCTGCGAGCCTGAGATATTCTTTTCACCCCAAAGCCACCCACCCCTTCCCCTCAGTGCTGGCTGCGTACAATCAGTTAATTACCCACAGGGTAATTAACTTGCCTGGCTCAGGAAAGGAGGTGATGAAGGCACAAGCAGGGCCCTGCAAAGCCAAACCCTCGCGCATTCACCCACAGCCCAGTGATTTGGAGACCCTCCTTCAGACTACACCATGCAAAAGAAGGATCTTTACCATACCTACGCAGGGCTATGCAGCTCCTTTTTCAGCCCGAGAATCCTGCTGAGCACTGGGAGATGCTCAGAAGCACGAGCAGGAGAGCAGTGCACGCTGCCAGAGGTCACCTTCTGGCACCCAAACCCCCCTCAGTGCTGTGGGCTGCAGATGCTCTGTGGGGCTGTCACTGGGGAATCACCCAGCAGTGATGGATGTGCCCACACTGAGCGATTCATTGGCAGCTCCATGTTTGTGTCAAGTGCCATTTACAGCTCCCAGCACTGAGATGAGGGATTGCAGGGCATTGGCAGTTTGTTTTGTTTTTAAGCCCCAGCACGGGGCATCCTTTTCTGCATTATCCTTGTTCCTTGCCTTCAAATCCTTCTAGCAGGTGATGGACAGGATGCCAGCAGGGATTTACAAGCAGAGACATCTCCTTACACCAGATCCCCACCGAGGATTTGATTCCTGCAGTCCCCACTCTCTCATCTAAGAAGCTTCTGGAGCACTAAAAGCCACCAAAGAGAGAATGAGTGCCTCTGGAATCAAGGATGAGGAGCAGCACCAGGCTCCTGCACACAGCACTTCTTCCCCTGGGGCTCATTAGGGGCTCATTAAGCTTCAATGAGAATTGCAGGGTGCTTCAGCCAAGACAAGCAGCAAAGGATGAAGCATCCCAAGCCCTGATCACCCATAGTCCTGATGTGCATCACTCCACACCATCCATCATCTGCCATTCAAGGAGTTCTTCCAGCCTTTCCACCCTTCTCCACTCCTGCCCCTTCTCTACCCAGGCTCGCAGCTTTGCCATTCACCCAAACATGTTAAATGGAGCCCCAAATCTTCCCCTCCACTCCCTTTCAGCATTGTTTCACAGGGGACATTCAGCAAGAATCTCTCACCTAATTTAAGCCAACTGCACTGGAGGGAGCATGCTCTCCCCAGCCCTAAAGAGGTGTGGGGCTAATGAGGACCAGCTGGGGCCTTCCAAGGAGATCAATGACCCTGGGTACAACATGGTTCCTTAGGCTGCAGCGAAGCAGGATTTGGCTTCAACCAGCCCTGCTCTGTGTGCTTTAAACCATAGCTCAGAGGAAGCCTTCAGTAGAGGGGCACTCACGGTTGTCTTCAGCCCATCACTGGCATCATCCCATGGGGAAACATACAGTGCCCAATCACACCTCCCTTCAGGAGAAGGTTTGGGGGTAGAGTGAGTTAAAAACACAAATGTCTGAATGCGGGTTCCTTTAATCTCACTTCAAAGTTTCCAGTTTACAGCCCAAGCAAAATTAAGAAAATGCGTGGTTAAAGCCGCTCGCAGCAGAAAGCGAGTGTCTGTGCCAGGGACCGAGGTCGGTTCCGGTTGGATTTTGTTAATAAAGGAAAAATGTGTTTGATGCCTTTCCCACCAAGGTGGTGGACAAGGACGGGGTAAATGCTGGCATTCCCCTGGGGGGACACAGCAAGACCAGTTTTGGGAAATCATTAGATGGTTTTGGAGTCATCTCATCCCATCCTGTCCCATCCAATCCCACATCATCCCTCCCTATCCCATCCCATCTCATCCCCATCCCCACCCCACTCCCTACCACCAGTTGCTGAGAAGTGGCACAGATGCTGTTTTACTTTGGGAAGTCCCAATGCAATGTCATTCTTGGTCTCTTCTGCCCCAAGCTCTGGGTGCAGATCTCAGTGTGGTACGATCCTGAAGCCTTGAGCCTGCTCCTGAAAATTATTTAAGAAATAATAAATGTTGGAATATTTAGAAAGGGATTAATTAGTGCTGTTGATGGAAGCCAGATCTAGAGTTTGCCTTGGAAAGAAAACAAATCAAAGCCCAAAAGGGAGCACGGGGAGCAAAAGCTGTGCCAGAGAGCTGCACGCAAATGTTCCGTGTCACATTATACAGAATTAATGCTTTGGATTGTCTGCGCAGATGAAAAGTCTTTAACCTAAAGAATCAATTAAGTTTCCTTGCAGACAGCCTAATCTAACCCATGGGGGACTTTGGAGGGAGCGCAGCCCCTCGCCTCTCCTGAAGGCAGCTGTAAATCTCTGCCTCATTACCCAGCAGTGAGAGCACCCTGGAGCGAGCTTGGCATCGGCATCACCACCATCATCCGCCACCAGGGAGGTGGTGGTGCCCCATCCCTGGGGACACCCAAGGTCAGAGCACGGGGCTGTGAGCACTGATGGAGCTGTGGGTGTCCCTGTGCACTACAGGCAGTGGGACCTGATGGCCTTTGGGGGTCCCTTCTGACTCAAACCATTCTATGGTTCTGTCATCACCTGTTTGGCACAAAGTCCCCACAAACTCCATGGCAGGATTGGCACCAGGAATCAACAGGGGCCAATTCCTGGCAGCTGCGTGCCCAACACAGGGGGGGAATGCCTCCCACCTCCCCATCTCTTCTTGCAGCAGGAGTGGGATCTGCTGGCAGGGGGCAAGGGAAGGGAAATGGCCCCATGCGCTGGCCCCATCTCTGCAGCGGTGCAAGACAAGGTGGGATACTCAAACCCAAGCCCCAACCCCCATTCAATCCCTTTCCAATGGGAGCAGCGTGAGCCCAGCAGTGAGGAGCAGCCCTTGCTGCAGGGGCCGGCAATTCCGTCCCCGCTAATAGAATCAGCTTTGCCTCTGCTTTATGATCAGAAACGATCAGGGGGAGCGGCCTCAGACCTGAGTGAATTTCAGAGATTCATGGCGCTGGCACAGAGGTTTTGTGCCCCACTGGGTGCAGATGTGGGACAAAGGGGATGGTGGCACCCCAGGTCCCCTCAGTGCCACCGAGCTATGGTGCAGCTCAGGGCTGTGCCCAGCCCAGGGCCACGACCGCGTTGTTCTTTCATCCCCAGCTCCCTTGGAAATCACCCAGCCGTGCTCATGCCATAAAAAGAGAAGGAAACGCAATCAGATTTCAGATTGCCTTCTCCTAAATCCAAATTGCATCATATATCACTTCCATGATCACTGCCGCACTTCCTATCTTGCTCCACTCTTTTCTTCACACGAGATGCGTCCTCATGCAAACAGATCCCAAGGTTTTATTTACTAAATGGTGCATGGGCAAAACTCATTGCTCGCACCTTCCTCAGCCCCAGGCAGGAGCAAAGTGCAGGGGATGCAAGGAGGGAAAGGGAAACTTTCAGAACTATCTGTTTAAATGAGTCTCTTATCAATTGAATGTGCTACTTTGGCAGGCAAATTAGAACCCGTGCTCTCGCTTAATGAATAGGACAGCTTTTTATTTGACACATTAGGGACAGTCCTGATGAGCTAATTTGTTAATTAACTGAAGCCTTGGGGCTTTTGTCTCAGTAGATGTTGGCAAACCCTTTAATCTGAGGAGCTGCTCCTCCTTTGGGCCCCATCTCCAGCAGTGCCTCCTCCTTCCTGGGCTGCATCTGGGGCTCAGACCATGCCCCAAACATCCCCACAGCTCCACTCCCTGTCCTCACCCCCCAGCTGACACCCTTCAATCAGGTTTTACGGCTGCTGCTCAGCACCAGCTCAGTTCCCCTTCCCCTTTTTGCAGGAGGATTTACAGCTGCTGTTGAGGCAGAGCAGGAATTGTCCACAGCTGAGCTGCCTCTGCCCAGCAAAGTTCAGACCTAAAGGGAAAAAGAGAGAGAGAAAAAAAAGAAAAAGAAAAAAAAAAAAAAGAAGAGCTACTGGCTCAGATCAGAGAGAGAATTTTACTTCTTTCCCCCCCCCCCCCTCCATGGATTAATGAGCTAATTTACTTTAATGAGGGGTTATGTTCTCGAGTCTGCGTGCTAACAGCAGGGCATGCAATGCTCTCATGTGCAGTGGGGCACCAACCCAACATGGCAGCACTGCTTCCCCCAAAGCTGAGTAGGGCAGAGCCCCGCTGTGTGTTCCAGCTCCCTGCTTTATTCCTGGGTATGGTGCTGTCATGCCAGCTATGGTGTTATCAAGGAAATATGCAGCAGAGAGGCACCAGAGCCTCTCTTATCTCTGCTGCATCGCTGCCAGGTGGGAAGAAAACCTGCAGGAATGTTTGCAAGCTGATCAGGCAGAGGACTCACTTGAACCTCAGCATAATGTCTGCCCCAGGCTGGACGTGGCTCTGGGCAGCCTGGTCTAGTGGTTGGCAACCCTGCACTCAGCAGGGGGGTTGAAACTTGATGATCTTTGAGGTCCTTTTCAACCCAGGCCATTCTATTATTCTATGATAACACCAGGGGAAGGCATGGAGCGGGGAGATGCCTGCGTGGATGGGTGGGTGGGAGCATGGTGTGCAGACCCAGCATTGCCCCATTAATGCAGGCAAGCAGCTGGCCCCAAATTAATTCAATCAGCATCAAATTAAGTTGGCACCAAGTTAAGTCAGCACCAAATTAAGTTGGCACCAAACTAGGCTGGAATCAAATGAAGCTGTCCTGAAGCACTGGTGTCCTTTGGGCTGAGGGCAGTGCTGTGCCAGGAGGGATTGAGAATAAAGGTGGGTGCTGCAGTGGGGAAAGCTGAGTCCTGCCCCACCACTGGCAGCCCCACTGGAACCACTCAGTTATCTCTAGCTCTGTAAAATGAGTGCTGAGAGAGGTGGGGTGAAGAGCATCTTCCTACCACAAAGCCACCCCCAGGATTTGAATTTCTGTGCCAGAGGATTAGAGAAAAATGAGAGCTATGCTCACGAGGAAGAACAATGGCCTCCCATTTATATTTAGCAGCACTCCTTGTACGAGCCGCAGCCAAAATGCAATTTACAGGAACACAGCAAATTTCACAGCAATAAGGGATGCGCCAGTGCTCATCCACCCCCCAAGTTTCCATCAGCTCAATTCGGAGCTGCACTCTGGTCCCTGGGGAGCCCAAGGGGAGGTGATGCTGCATGCAGAGAGGTGGCTTTGCAGAGCCTCCCAGCTTCAGGTCCGGATTCACGCAAGCACCTGGATGAGAAGCGTGCTGCAGACAAATGGGGAGCAGGCAAAGGGGTTTGGTTTTTGGAGAAGGGAATGTGCAGAGCCAGCAGAGAGCAGGATGTGCAGCCCTCTGCCGCAGCCTTTCACCCCCATACTGTGCTCCCACCCAATGCATTTTAATTGAATTGATTTCTCTGGATGAGCCTGAGCCAGGAGACTTACTCATGGTGGGATCTTTGGGGTAAATGCCATAAAGCAGACATGCGCATGACCCCACTGGAGCCTCTGTGCAAATCCTGCTAGGACTTGCTCCTCTTCCCCAGACACGGGGGTCTACGGGGTCTTTGGTTCCCCATGGCTCTGCCTCTGCACCCCTGCCTGTCTCCTCATCCAGCCTCTAAATGTCTTGTCTGTTAATTAAAAGCCACTTTAAAGAAGGAATAACAACAACAACAACGCCGATCCCAAATTCTACTCCAGCCAGTCTGGAGGAAAACTCACATCCTTTGCCAAAGTGCGAGGGTTTTTCTTCCTCGGTCCTGGATTTCATGCTCCGAAAGGTCAGACCTCCCATCCAGACTTGTTTCTCACCGCCGGATTCACAACAATTGCAATCCCACAGCCCTGCACAAAGCATCAGACCCGCTCCCACTCCCTTGTCTCAAGCAGGGACCACGCACATGGCACGCAGAGGCTGTGGGGCACTGGGGCTCTCCGTTGGGTTATTCCCACTTCTTCCCCAGGACTCTCACCATGGCCTCAGCCCTGGCGATCTCATAGGCTCACGGAATCATTAAGGTTGGACAAAACCACTGAGTTCACCAAGTCTAACAGCCAACCCATCCCCTCCATACCACTAACCACCTCCCTCAAAGACTTATAGATCCATAAAACCATCTGAGTCGGAAGGGACCCACGAAGGCCGTCTGGTCCCACTCCGTGTGATGCACAGGGACACCCACAGCTCCATCAGTGCTCAGAGCCCCATTCCCTGACCTTGGGTGCCTGCAGGGACAGGAAAGATTGCAGAGATCCACTCTCATTGCTCATCCTGGTGAAATACGGAGAAAGACGACTTTTAGAAACCAAAGGGCAATGCACGAAGCAGATGTGCCATCAGTGATAAGGCAAAGCAAGGCTTTTAGCAACCAAATTTGCGCTTTGCACAGATTAGACATTAAAACGAACTCACTTAATTTCATGCCATATGCAAATCTTCACCAGCTGTCAGTTCTGTAATCACTGGAGACTAAATGTAATAGCTGAACAAGAGCACAAACGCAGCAAAGACTCCCACAGAAGCCCATCAGCAGTTCTGGGAAGCCAGGAGCTGCCCGGCCTCCTGCTCAAGCGCAGAACCCAAATGTCAGCAGGAGCCTCCATAAAACGTCTGCAAATGAAGTAACTAAAAAAGATGAGGCTATGACTTGCTCCTGGCACTGAAGCATTCCCAGACGAGCTGCAATTACAGCTCTCTGCAGCATCCAGCGCTTGTTAATTTGGGCTGAGCAAGCAGCCAGACCTCCAGAGGAGAGGCCAAGCTCCAGCCATGGGCATGACACATGCAAGAAGGAACCCGTGAATGATGCAGCACAGGGAGAAATACCCCGAACACTGCTCCCCACCCATGCAGAGAGCTCAGTATGAGCTGCAGGGAGCAGGCATGGCTGGGGCACACCAGAGGCAGGGATGGGCCGCAAGGCAAGCAGCAGAAATGAAGACAACATTTCAGCAGCCATAAAAGCACAGATTTACCATCCTGTCTCCCCCGTAATTAAACGCAGCCGCATAAAGCGAAATGTTTCACAATTCCTGATTTCTGCAGAGTGCTGGAGGAACCTGATAAAGGTGGAGTCACGCTGCTGAGGATAAGAGGGGCTGCACCGCCACTGGCAGGGAGAGGTGAGCCTAGATTTTAATTTGGAAGAATTTCAGAGGGCGTTTTATTTAACAGCATACAGGAAAAGTAAGAGCATGGCAAAAAAACATGGACTGCACTTGCTCCCTCCCCGTACCTCCAAGCTCAGCAGTGCAGAGGCCCAAGAACAGCACAGATTGCTTTGCAAATCCATTCATTCTGAGTTCTGCCTCGCTTGTTTCTGAGTACAGCTGCTAAGAAAAGTGGTGCACAGCTCCTGAAATCAGAACAAGAAAACCTGGGGGCCCGACTGCTGCTGGGAGAGCCCCATTGTCCCCAGGGCTGAGCTGTGCCCAGTGTGCTGGTGGCACACCGGGGGACCCCAGCCCTCACCCAGGCACAAGGAGGGCATTGAACAGCCCAGGAGCTTCTGCCAGCGCACAGCCGCTGCCTCCCCGGCATCCCTGCAGCTGCTGTGGTTGCCATGGTAACCGAGCATCTCTCTCCAGGCACCTTTAAGGAAAAATGCCCCTGTTCTGCAGCCACCGCTCCGTGGCACGCAGCTGTCCCTGGACCTCCCGCTCTCAGTATCTGCCTTCCTGCTCCCCAGGGCTGTGGGGCTCAGGTCCTGGCTCCCCAGAATGAAGCAGGCAGGACAGGGATGGCTGGCTCCAGCCAGACACCACCGCTGCTTCCAAAAGCTCCCAAAAGCTTCCTCCAGCTTAAAAAAAAAACAACAAAAAAAAAACAGCAACAAACAAAAGCAAGAGTGATGAGGCTCTAGTCATCACCCAACATAGGCAGGGTGGGTTTGAGGGTTTGATTTTAAAGCACTGCTTCCAGAGTGATGGTGAAGGCACCTTCGAGCTCAGCCAGCCCCTGCCTCGCCACGCAGGGCCCCCTCCCCAAGTGCTGACAGCTGTCACAACCTTCACAGGGGGTGAGCTGACAATCTCACAGGGGAATGCAGCTCTTTTTGTAATCCGCTCCTACAAACCACCTACCCTCCTGTCTGTTTTAGCCCTCCTTGTCCTAGATTACAAGCCCAGGAGACTGCGAGCGTGCAGGAGTTGTAACTATGGGATGATGTATCCTGCAGACGAGCCCCCAGCCAGCAGCTCTGCGGGAACACAGCGTTCCTCCTTGCTCCTGCAGCAGCTGGCAAGGACCAGGAGGTGGCTTTCACCCCTATTAGGAAGCATCCATCCACGTGCCATGACCTAGAGTTTCCTTGCTCCCCAGTACTCTGAGACCAGTAAAGTTCTGCACAGTGTGCCAGGGTGATGGGCAGATTAAGAAGCATCTATCCCATTAATTTCTAGCTTTTTTTTTTTTTTTTTCTCAGCCATGGAGCAGGGAAGTAAAAGCAAGAGATGAGCTGAGCATGCCCCAGAAGCCCTCCTTATTCCCGGAGAGCTCGGCTGCCTGCTGGAAGCAGCTAAATGGCCACGGAGCTGGGGGTACCTGGCGCTGAAAGCCCAGAGAGGAGGCAGGGGGAGGCGATTTCCCTTCTGTTATTGACATGCAAATCACCCCCGCAGTAGCTCCCAGGTTGAATATATTTCCAGATTGCCTGGCGTGGAGTCACATTAGTCAAGTCTATGTGGCAGTTAAGTCCAAAAGGACTGTGATTAGATTCAGCATTTCCACAGCAGCTTCAAGGACAGGCTGGAGATGAGTGCACAGTGCCCGCCTTGCCCTCTGCTGAGCCCCTGCAGCAGGAACCCCACGGGTTTTGGGGACTGCAGGCTACAGCAGGAGAGTCCCTTGGTGGCAGAGAGGACTGGGGGTCCCAGGGGTGATTTGTGGAATCAAACTCTGTAACCCAGGTGAGATTACAAAGCAGGTATGTTCTATTCAGCACTGTGCATATACCGGGGGCAAGGGGGATATTTCCTCCTAGCTTGTCCACGGGTAAGCAAAAACACCACACATTTAAAAGCCAAGCTTATACATATTCAGCAGGTTTTCCAGGACCCATCTACACATTCATCATTTCCCGGTAATTCCTTTGCATACGGTCCATCCCTCTGGCACATGCGTTGTAGTTCCTCCTGGTGGTCGCTGGATGAAGGCTCGACGTCTTCATCACTCTGCCCTTTTCACCCCACTGCTGCCTTGCAGAGTCACTCCGTTTTCATCCGGTTCCTTGTACTGGTGCCTGCTGATAATGGAGTTTCGTCGAGTTCCTTTTCTTATCTTGCCTTACATTCTATGTACCCCAGCTCCATGCAATAGTTAACCCTTTGATTGTCCCTTCTATCTCAGGGGCATACCCAGCCTCAGGCTGCACCCCAGTTCCTGCCTGGGGACAGGACCAGGAGCATTCCTGCTATGTTTGGATAGGGATTTCTGTGCCCCAAAGCCTTCCTGATGTCCAGACCAGCGGTGTTGCACAGCTGATTGGAAAACTCCACTGACCACAAGCATAATAATGAAAAAGCTTTTCCTCCGCACAGATGGGACTCCTTATTCCTTCCTCTCTCTGAATTACATTTCTCATTATACCCACACACTGGCTTGCCTGGGCCCTGCCTGTTCTGCACAGCTCTGTCCCAGCTTTGCTAAAAATCCCATTGAGCTCAGCTGCCAGATTGCTTTGAAAGTTTTCCTTTTGTCCATTCATTCCCATTACTGCAAACCAATCTGTCTGAGAAGCTCATTCCTTGTTATTCATTAGGAGCGCCAACAAAGCCCTCTGTCCCTGCACTCTCAGAGCTTTGTTTTCAGCTCTCCATTCAGCCCTGTGTTTGTGCTCCTTCAATGCTCGCACTAAGATCTTAAATCGCTCACAGCCCTGAACCCTCTCGCTCAGTCTTTAGTTTGCAGCTAGAAGTGTTCTCGCTCTAGCTTTCTGCTTACCCTTCTATCTTCTCTTTAATTAAAAACCCCTTTGGTCTTTGCACTGCTCGCTAGCACTTGAGCTGGGATGTGGTTTCTCTCTGCCGTGCGAGCGGTGCAGCTGAGAATGTCAGAACCGTTTTTCACTACAACCTTGCTTTGACCCGGGTGACAGCTTTACCACCAGGCATTTCATCTCTTACTTGCCCATCTGTTCATTGATTAAAATCCCACACTCCAATATGCAGCCCTGCCTCCGCAGCAAGGAATTCCTCCCAGCACCACAGCTCTCAGACTATGCCCCTTTCCCAGCAAAGGAAGAAAAAAAGCCAGAAGGAAGCAGCACTAACTGCCCGATGGAAACTGGGGAGATGCAAGATTATCGCAGGGATCAGCCTTAAAGCTACTGGGCAAGCTCTGGAGATAGGCAAGACCTGCACTGCCAGCATCAGGAACAGATCCCCCACACCTCCTTTGTGCACACAGTGGCAATTTTATCCTGGGACAAACAGTGCCAGAAGGAAGTGCTCAGTCTTAGAATGTGTATTTTAATGATCGCTGCCTCTAAACGCTGCAGGTGTCGGGGTCCAGGAGGAAGGCTGCCACGCTAGGAGCTTTCTGTTGAGCAGTAAAATGAGTCAGTGCCACCTACCGGCTACGGGGGTCCTGCCTCTCCCACATTCACCCAATTCAGCCTCAAGTTTTGTTATAAAAACTGCTATCTCGGGTGGCATCTCCCATGACACCACGGCAGTGCTTCCAGCATCCACCTGCAATGGGCACAACCAATGGCACTTCCTGGAGAGCCAGTTCACCTGGAGGTGGTGGGGGTGCCCATCAGAGCCCCCCAGCTCCCAAAAGGGCTGTGCTCAACCACATCGAGAGCTGCAAGGATGCCTCAGTGAACAAACCTTTGCTCCAGGGCTACAGCTCCATCATCTCTATGTCCCTGCCCTTTCCTACAATCTTCTTTGGGATGCTCCTTTACTATCTCTGAAAAAAATCATAGATAATTGCAATGCACCGTGTACTGGCAACAGCAACCCAACAGCTCCAAGGCTGCTGAGAGGTGCCACAGCCTGGATTTCTGGCTAGCAGCATCACTCTATTATACCAGGTTTAACTGGTCATCAGCTTTTAAATACACTCCACAATCATTTTGAAAAGGAAAATGCTGCAGTTAATCTCGTAATTAGGCTCAGGTGCCCTGTCACTGGCACTGAAGAAGACACACATTTCTGTCACACCTTTCTCTTGAAGGGCTGGCATAGTAATAGTATTAGTATTACTGAAATAGTAATTATCCCCCACATTTATCCTCCAGCACTAACAGGCTGCAGTGGCTGGAGAACACAGCAGTTGTGCTGCAGGGGTTGCCCCGGGCTCCATTTGCTTCTGAGGGTCTCAAAGCTGAGGTGCTGTCGGTCTCTTTGTAGGAATGCTGGCTGAAACAAAATCATCAAGCTGCTTCTGTCAATCCCGGTAAAAAAACAACACTTCAAAGAGCACCGAGAGGGCGGTTTCTGCCTTTCTGAAAGCAAGGAAATGCAGCCTGCCTGGGGCAACCTGCGTGTAGCACAGCCCAGCTCCTGCTCTGAGCTGCTGCCCCGCCGCAGGGCAGGCCGCAGCAGGCAAGCAGGCGGCATTCCCCAGCCCCACAGGCCCAGCACCCTCCCCAAAGCACGAGGAACCTCGGAGTGACGACCAGGATGCGGCCCAGAGCCCGAGGAGGGCAGGGGACGCCCCGCTCCATCCAGACTGCAGCTGTTGCCTAGCAACACTAGAGGTAACTCTTAAATTACAGCAGTCCCGCCCCTTGTCCAATGCCCTCTTTTCATTGGGCAGATAACTTAAGATTGATGTGAGCTCTGCCCAATCATTACCCTCCACGAGCCTCTCCCGTCCTGTAGGCGTGACGCTACCCGGAAGACGCCGCAGGAAGAGGTGCGTCGGAAGTGGGCGGAACGCGGTGGACAAGGAACGGCCGTAAGCACCAATAAGAAGCGAGAAGCGGCGCGGCTCATCCAATGGTAGAGCCCGGAGGGCGGGGACGCGAGGAGGCGGGGCTACCGGGCTGGAGCCGGCAACAGGAGGCTGAGGGAGGCGGTAAAGGTGGGTAGGGGGCAGCGGGAGGGAAAATGGGGGCTGAAGGAAGAGTAGGGTCTGGGGCTGCGAGGAGGTGGGGATGGGGCCTGAGGGCAGGTCGAGGCCTGGGGGAGATGGGCCCTGAGGGGAGGCCGAGGGCTGGGGCTAAAGAGAAATGGGGCCTGAGGGGAGGCCAGGGCCCTGGGGGGATGAGGAGGAGGGAAGGTGCCTGCCCTGTGGGTTCTGGCTTCAGCTGTTCCTTTTTGCAGGCAGAAGCAGTACAAAGGGAGATGTCCCTCGCGTCCCCACTGGAAGCAGGATGAATCTCATGTCTATGGCGACAGAGCCCGAGCTGAAATGGGTAGCCCTGTGGGTCCGCGTCAGGTGGGCAGCCGTGCTCGTGCTGCTGCTGGGCTCCCTCCTGCTGCTGCTGCTGCCGCTGCCCGCTGTGGAGGAGAAGTGCCATGCGGTGCTCAGGGGGCTCTCCTTCCTGAGAAGTAAGCTAGGCACCGGCTACACGGGCGTCACCAGGTACACGGGGCAAAGCACGGGGCTGAGCGTCACCTCACAGGGGCTGGAGCTGCTGGTGCTGAAGGGCAAGGCCTCCCCAGGTGAGTGTGTACCCTGCTGCTGCATGATTCTGTGATTCTAACCAGCTGTGTCTGGGGGATCCGCACCCCCTTGGCCTGAGCATCCCCTTGTATCTCCAATGGCAGTGAACTCTCACTACCCCACTCTGAGCTGTAAATTACCAAGAGGTCACCCTTGCCATTGCCAGGCAGCAGCCAGGCTGCATTCCATGGCTGGGTGCTGTGCTGTTGGTTTCTGCAGTGCTGTGTCATCTCAGCTTTTCCAGGTACTTTGTGTGGTGGTGAGCTCTGATGAGCTAACTGGAATACTGGCAACAACAGGCTGCAGTTACTGGCTTTAGTGGACAGGACATTCATTTGGAAAACATTCAGAGGAATCATTATGATTCCAGCAGGGTATCATTGTTCACATTACAACTATTATTGCTGGGAAGATGAAAAACCTGTGCTATTAGGAGCTGTGGAGTCTGCTCACAGCAAGGGAACTGGCATTACAGCCATCAGAACGTACTCACAGCCCTGTGTCCTCCCACAAGCAACAGCCTGGTAGCCAAAGCAAGCTCTGCTAGGATCAGGGTGGCTGCACCTGCACTTGCTGCTTGCAGGCCCTGCCTGGCCCCAGTTCCTGCCAGGAGCAGCTCTGCTGACAGGTGCTCAGCCTGTGAGCGTGGCCAAAAGCCCTCGTGGCGGGAGTACATGCTCTCTGCTACAGGTCTTACAGACAACCTTTATTTAATTTCATATCAGAGAAGAGTGATAAGTCTCCAGAAGCTGTCGGTAGAATCTTGCGATCTAACTGCTCTTATTGTTGCGTTTCAGAAGTGAAATTAGAAGCCAAAGCAGCTCTGAACCAAGCCCTTGAAATGAAGCGCCAAGGAAAGCGAGAAAAAGCGCACAAACTCTTTATATACGCCCTCAAAATGGACCCTGATTATGTGGATGCCCTGAATGAATTTGGCATTTTTTCTGAAGAGGAAAAAGACATTCTTCAAGCAGACTATTTGTACTCCAAAGCTTTAACCCTTTCTCCCTGCAACGAGAAGGCTTTGATCAATCGGGACCGGACACTGCCTTTAGTTGAAGAAATAGATCAGAGGTATTTTAGCATTATTGACAGCAAGGTTAAAAAAGTGATGGCGATCCCCAAAGGCAATTCTGCCCTGCGCCGAGTGATGGAGGAGTCCTACTATCACCACATCTACCACACGGTTGCTATTGAAGGGAACACTCTGACGCTGTCAGAAATACGACACATCATCGAGACCAGATATGCTGTTCCTGGAAAAAGTTTGGTGGAGCAGAATGAGGTGATCGGCATGCACGCAGCTCTGAAATACGTCAATACCACGCTGGTATCGCGGATAGGCTCTGTTACCATTACTGATATCCTGGAGATACATCGGAGAGTGCTGGGCTACGCTGACCCTGTGGAGGCGGGGCGGTTCAGGACTACCCAGGTGTTTGTAGGGCATCACATACCCCCACACCCCCAGGACGTTGGGAAACAGATGCAGGAGTTTGTGCAGTGGATTAACTCTGAAGATGCCATGAGTTTGCACCCCGTGGAGTTCGCTGCGTTAGCCCACTACAAGTTGGTTTACGTCCATCCTTTTGTAGATGGCAACGGGAGGACCTCACGTCTGCTAATGAACCTCATCCTGATGCAGGCAGGCTACCCACCCATCACCATCCGCAAGGAGCAACGGGCGGAGTATTATCACGTCTTGGAAGTGGCCAACGAGGGCGATGTGAGGCCTTTCATACGCTTCATAGCTAAGTGTACCGAGACGACGCTGGACATGTTGCTCATCGCCACCACGGAGTACTCTGTGGGGTTACCTGAAGCTGATGGCAGCAGTGCTGGATGCAAACAAACTATCCCTGTCAAGACTTGAAGGTTCCAGACATGGAGAAGGCAGGGAACACATGGGTGAACAGGAAGCCGTGCTGCTCAGTACTTCTGCTGGGAAGTGACTTGAGAGGAGGTGTCACTCTTTAGCATTTCACTTATTTAAAGTCTCTTACGTTTGATTAAATTAATATAATTTATTTATATACATTATGCCAAGCTGAACTGTTGATGTTGATTGTGCGCTGTAACTTGCCTGTGCTACAGTAAGAGGTGGGGTAAAATATCAGAGGGGCTAAACAAAATGAAGTAGAAAAGATTTTCTCCATAAAATTAAGCATTGAGAAGCTGCTTCCATCACAGCCCTTCACCAAGTCAATCAACAGCCTTGTCTTACCTTGTCATGGAGCTGCCAGGTGGGACAAAGCCTCAATGAAGTTGTTGCTTTCATACTGTCCCTTCACTCTTCCTCAAAACCCAAAGCCCTGGCAGTAATAGCATGCTCCCAGCTGCATCGAGCTTTCATCTTCACTGTGACGCATTCAACCAGAAAAGATGAGGAAGAAGGATGACATTTCTCCCCTCCTATTTCTGCTTTAAGTAGCACTTTGCATATTTACTTTCAGTTGCCTTTCCTAGGGTAAGGTATGTGCAACAAATGGGAAGTGTTTGGTTTATGATTACAAACCACGTGACAGGAACAAGACAAGGAACGCTCTTGCTATGCTTTCAGCAGGATGATTTTCTGCTGAGACCCTGCTTCAGATCCCCCCTCTCAGCAGGCAGGTCCCCTGGGAAACTGCAGCTGGCTGCAGGTTTCTGTTCAGGGTTTTGAAAAGAGCTTGCTCCTGCAAAGCTGCAGGCAGAAAAGGTCATTATGCATAACCACGAGACTGCCTTTATCTGCTGTGCTGTTTGGTAAGAATTCATAGAGTGAGTTTGCCAAAAACTTAAGTTTCCTTCATCTACACAAGAGACCTTTTTTCTTAATAGGTTTATTAACTACCAGGTCATGTTATTCCTGTGATAAATGCATAAAGAACCACCCCAGGCCTCTCCCTGCTACAGTGTGAGTTTGCCTAGCACCTAGAAGCTGCTGCCCAATTCAAAGTGCTTTTAAGGTAAAAGCATTTGCAGTTTAACACTGAGGGGAGTTGCTCCCTACACCTCACCTGGCAGTTGTGTGACTGCATAACTCCAGGTGTCATAGATCCCAACACCTTCAAGTTCAGAAAGACGTGGAAGGAATGGATTCAGGTACTGTCCTGTCCCAGGCCTGTTTTTCTCCCCTCTAGCTCTCTTACCTGCAAGGTAGTAGGAATGATGCATTTTATACAGCAAACAGACAAGAAGACAAGACTGGGAGTTACCTATACACTGTAGCACCAGCCTGTCCTTATGTATTGATTACTGCTGACAGGGAAAGTGAACAAGTGTTCTATTTTTACAAAGCATGCTTATTTTTGTAGTGCCACGTGAGTATAAAAGTATTCTGCACTTTAGAGCTCTGGAAAAAAAAAAGTTCATTTTAATAACAGATGAATAAAGTATTTTAATATTAAAGTCTGCAGTAAAATCAGAACTGCTCACAGCTCAGTTCCTGGAGTAGCAAGTTATTACAGGAGGGGACATCCTGGCACCCTGAACAGTGTGCAGCTGTACTGCAGCGGGGGGCTCCGAAACAGCAAGTCCAACGTTAGCAGCCAAAGGAAACTTAATTAATCACTCCTGCTTTGTGCCTGCCTGACATCGGGGTGAGGTAAGCATCTGGATATACCAGCCCCTCAAATTAAAGCTGTGTATTAGACTGCTATTAGAATGTGACTAAGCAGATTGTGGTCTCGTGTCGCTGCTTCATGCTGGATGGTCAGCCCAAGCTCGCAGCACAGAAGCAGATGCACACTGTACTACAAACAAGCTCCACGAGAGGATTCAGGCCCTTGCTCTGTTACCCACACAACTATTTTACACAGCAAAAACCTACAAAGCAAACAAAGTAAAGCCAAGTCAAAGAAGCACAGAATGTAAGCACTGAAAATAGTGTTTATTTGCAGCAGTGCTTATGTTGTACAAGTGAACTCGGTGCTGCTCTCCCCCTCACATTCAAACCCCACACGTGCTGACTTCCAGTTAGCAGCAGTTTTAGATAAGCAGTAATATTTCTATCCAAGATCATGTACCAGTTATTTTCAAGTCTGAGGTGATTACTGAAGTGGTTTCAAGATACTCATACTAAATGGAATGAACTACTTAAAGGTATGCAAGTGACACTGTATCTCAGCGCACCTGAGAGGTGAGGTACATCAGTATTAACTAGCTGCCATAGGATAAGTGCAATTCCAACACCCACATTTCAACAAAAGCAACGGTATTTATAGAAAACCTTTGAGAACTTGAGTTTAATAAACTGAGAAACTTCAACGTGCACTTCACATTTGTACAAAACCATACAGAAACCACCTGCAAAAGATAGATGAACTAGCTAGCAAAAAAAAAACAAACAAAAAAATGGTCCTCAGCAAGAGCATGTACAGCTTTCATGGGGAAAAAAAGACCAGGTCTACGTATTATCTCATGACACTTAAAAATAATCTGAATGTCTTATACAAATACACAATATAAAAAACGGGTCAACTGGAACAGAACGTTAACTGAATACATATATATGTATATTTGTGTATATACATATACACAGAAATGTATAGAAACTCTCCCAGTACTAAAATAGGCCATTGTGGTGAAGTTACTAGCATTTGCCATCTAACTCTTAATGGAAGGAGATCAATGTGTGAGCATGTTTCGGTGTAAAATGGGTCTGTTGTCAGAGAGAATGACTGCAATCACAATCTGAGCTTCTGACCAGTGGATCTCGACCAGGTTAGCCCTAGGCCTTCACATTGCATCTCATTCATTAATGAAAGAGAAATGTCTGTAAAGTATTCAGAAAACGGTGTGGCATCCAACCTGTACAGGAAATGCTTCCCCCCTCGTTACCCTCAATATGAGGAATCACATAACGCCATTTTACCAGAACATAGTATAACTCTTTGCTCTTAAAAAACAGAGGAAAATGGATTTGTTCCATCCTACACTGATCTTAATGAATGCAGTAGTCCAGAACAGTATTTACAAGTGATTGTGACTGGCGTTCTCTCCTTGCTAGCATAAGGACACAACATGGCTTCCATAAAGGCATTTCACATTTTACCAGCTCAGCTGATTGCAGGCTATTTGCTCACTTGTTCAGTAGCATCTTGGCAAAATCAGCGTTGGACATCTTTTTAGGCTCCTCAGTGGGTTCAGATGACGTTGCTGGTGAATTCTGGACCATCCCATTCTCAGCCTTAGCCACAGGATTACTCTGGCGCTGCAATGCTCGAGGCATCATCGAAAGCTGTGTCCTTCCCTTCCCTCGCCTGGAAAGCCAAAAAAAAAATAGCATTTAAAAACATCCTAATGCTCTGTGAACACCCTGTTTTAGCCTAGTGAAACAGAAGGAGCTTTGTTTGCTACAAGGAACACCCCTTAAATATTATTCTTGCCGTTTGTTTCAGTAGTAAGTAGTGCAAAGCTTTCAGTAGACGCCCTTTGAAACAGCATTCCTAAGTCCTGACACAAAAAACTGCCTGGCAGTTCCCAGAAACTGAAGCTCAGTGTTTTATCTACAGGGCATATACGCTGCAACAGCCATTGTAAGCAGCAAGAGCACTTGGGAGGAAGAAAGAGCAGCCTCAGTGCTCACTGTGAACAGTCAGCTCTTTGGAACAAGAGGCTGTGGAAGTTAAAAGGCCTCAGGTATGACCATCAGACCACAGGATGTCCAGCACAGACTCTTGGTCACTACAGACCTATTTCTATTGCTAACATAAAGAAGAAAAGTCTGCTTTTCCTCGTCAATCAATTTTTTTTAGTATTATTATTTAGTACCTTTTAGATGTTCCCTCCCATTCTAGAGGGAATTCCTACGTTTTTGCCTACAAAGAAACCCAACGTTTGCTTTCTAAGCACCGCCAAGCTGTCTCCCTTGCCAACACTCACGCTCCATAAATCTGTCGTGGCACTGCAAACTGGGAGGCTCTGCCTGCCTCGGCCTTGTCTGGCAGCTTTCGGAGAGGTGGGTTACTGATTGCCACCTTGATGACGTGTTCCTTAATGGTCAGGCCATCCATTTTCAGCACGGCCTGCGAGGCCTGGGCTTCATTTTCATATTCCACGTAGGCCAGGCCCTAAATAAGGAAAGAGGTAACCTACGTTAGTTTGAGTGCTTCGTTCTCTGCGTGAGAGCTGGAATGGAAAACACCATACAGAAAATGGAACTAAACACGGCCACAAGTCCCAGTATTCTTTAAGACTAACTAAAGAGAAGTTCTTACCTATGCAAATGTACAACCTGCATTCATTCTTCATGTCTAATTTGAGGAAAAGGTATTTAAAAACAAGATCCCAATAAAATATAATGAAGTACTACCTCAGCAGCAAGGCTTCACTTCTAAAAATATATTATACATATATCCAGGATAGATCTGGACAGATTTGGATTCATAGGGGGGAAAAAGATACATAAATCTATGCAGTTAGAACAGAAAGATGCACAAAAACTCTTCTGTGATTTTCCACTCCACTACAGCTTGCGTCTATAGAAGCAAGCCCACTAATATAGGGCCACCTTAGTTTCATGAGGAGTTAAAACCCACCCCGAGCAGCTCTAACAACACAAAGGCACTGCCTTTAAGAGACTGGAATCGCTGCCTCCAGAACAGAGACTGATGACAAAAGCCTTCTTTGCAGGAAATGAATCCGTGTCAGTTTCACAAGGTAACAGCTGCTAACCACCTGCTGCTGGTACACCTTGAGTAATGGGGTCTTATTTCCAGCAGAGCAAAGGAGAAGGCCTCCCCTTGGCATCTGCTGGGAGGCATCACCTCCCAGTTCTCTTACTGCTATTCTTAAGTGCCACTCAAGCCCTTAAGCTGTGTTTTTGGATTATCCAGCTTCACAGGTCTGGAAATAACATCAGGTTTCATACAGCATTCAGTTCTAGTGTATTTATTTGTGGTTTAAATAAAATCTTGACTCTCACAGCAGAGAACATGGACTACACAAGGCTTGGGACAGCAAAAGAGCATTCTTTAGAAGATATGCACGCAACAGGAACTGTACTTAAATATTAACAGGAGTTAAAAGTCCATTTAAAAACACATACACATCACCACCAGGATGACACCTGTTGGAACTGCCTGACATCCACACAGGGCAGAGCCTTCAGGTGGAGTTTTGGCAGAACAGCCACTGGTTTAGTTCTTATTTAACAAACATCCATTTATTCCAGCATGGAAATAACACCTGTCAGAGAGGTGTCTCATTTCTCACTGGCAAATCTATTACTGCAGCAGTGCTCTGAACAATAGCATGAAGAAACTGAAGACAGAGGAGGAAGGGAATCAGTTATACCAGGTGAACCCTATCCAGTCAGTTATTTTAGAAAGAAACATTCCCTGCAGGCTTACTAATGCCTCTTTTTCACTGAACTCAAAATGCTGTAGGTAACTTTCCCTCCTCCCCACTTTTATCACACACTTTTCTTAAGCAAATGAATAAGCATTTCAGAAAAATTCCTCTTTCTCCTCTTTTTCTTATTTGGTGGCATAAAACCACACTGGGTGGTGCAAAGGTTGACAACAGTAACTATTCAAGGCACTTGCATTAAGCTGTAAGACCTACTTTTTGTATCCACGTCTTATGAAGAGTTTCTTTTTGAAGGATTTCATTGAAATGAAGAATGCATTAACGATGCCTACCTTGGGTTTTCCAGCACGGTTGGTGACCAGCCTAATGTCTTTCACATTCCCATGGGCTTTACATATATCTTCTAGCTCTTCCTTAGTGCAGGAAAATGGCAAACCAGATATAAACAGTTTGTGTTTCTCCAGTGTGGTACTATACCTGAACACCTGAAGAAATTAAAAGGCTGTTACTTCTCAAATCAGTTAGAAACAAAGGGAATTTCAACCTACTATAAAATACTCAAGTGTTTGGGGTTACGTTTCTGTGATTAAAAATAACAACAACCCATTAAAGCCATGAGCAGCATCTTGACAGATTGCCAGTGATGCTCACTTAGGAAGCTGGGTACATCACACCATTAACAAGGTGCTCAGATTATTAAAAGATTCACAAGAATCTGCCAACATTAATCCTAGTTTATGGCAAAGTCACACAGAATCCAAGAACTCCTAGAAAATGCTGAGACATTACCATTCCAAATTAATACAAGATGAACTTGTTCGATGCAAGAACTCTGGAAGCAGAATGCCTTGCTAGCTTTCCAATGCAGGCCCACTGTTCAATTTATTCCTTATTACAACACCCTATTGAAAGAATGAAAGTTTACCTTAAAGTCTGGATTCTTGTTCTTGTCAACACAAGGAGAAACAAACATGGGTCTTCCCTCCACAACTTTACGGTCCAGCCCAAGAGCTTGCAGAGCAGACTTCTCGTCCTTGAATTCTACATAGCAGTAGCCCCTGAAAGTCCCCTTGTTGCTGAATACTGGACGGATTTGTGCTACCTCCCCACAGCTCTCAAAGAGCTCTTTCAGTTTCACTTCAGGATCTGTCATGTTGTAGGAAAGGTTGCTGACAAAGACGGTAATGCTGTCTTTACTGCTGTCATGCAAAACTTTGGGGATGTCTTTTCGGCTGGTGGATGGCTTTTCCTTCTGGTTTGTGGGATGATCTGGTTTCTCAGGTCCACTTCTTCCAAACAGCCCAGTTTCTAACTCCATATCTTCTTCAAGAAGCAAACCATCACCATCTCCCTTATGTCTCTTGCTGGGCTGCTCTGCAGGTGAATGAAATCGAAAGCCTTACAAGAAAAGTTACACCATTTCATTCCCCACTCAAATTAGCTTGTCCTCCCTTACCAGTATGGAATCTGGAAATAGCAAACTTGAATGAAATCAAGACAATGACAGGTCCCACAGACAAAATAGAAACCTCCCTCTGGTTCTTATTAATAGCTGATTACTTGACCAAGACAGCAAGGACTTAAATGGAAGCACCAATGATATTTTTTCTATTTTCCCATCAGTTACAACTACTGACTCATGATCTCCTTGTCTAAGAGGATCTTTATTTAAAAAAAAAAAATATATATATATATATATATAAAACCCTAGTAACAGCAATCTTAAATCTTGTTACCACCATTCAAGAGACTGCTACACTACTGAGCAACCCAATTTAGATCGATGACTCTGCATCATTTGACGAGTTGAATAATTAAAAAAAAGAAAAAAACAACCCAACACTGTTTACCTGAAATAAGAAAAATCTGTAAAATCTGTAGTAGTTTTTTTTAAACATACCCTTCTGGCCAAAAGACATTTGATCTTAATCTCATTTCATGACACAATGAAAATTTCCTTGGAAAAAAAGAGACCCTGAAAAGACAACAGCTCTAAGGGCAGTGATGGCACTTTCCCCATCTGGCTTTAACTGCAGGCAGACACCTGGTAACCCCTGTTGGCAGAAGACTGACATGCCCTTTTTTTCTTTTCTTTTTTTTTTTTACCTTCTTCCTCTTCTTGTCCCCATTCACCCTCATCATCATCGTCTGCTTTGCGCTTTTCTCCAACCCTATTTTTTTTAGCCTTTTTGGAAGCTTTCTTTTCCGCTCGAGATTGCTTTCGTTGCTCAGCTTTTTCCTCCTCCTGCCTTGCCAGGGCAGCTTCTTTCTCAGCAGCCTAAGAACAAGCAAGATTCCTTTTAGGTGACTGCAGATTGCAGAGCATTCTCATACACTGTTTTTTCTATGTTTTTTTTTTTTCCCCTGTTACTGAACTTGGAGGGTTTTCTCCTAAGCTACATTACACAAACTAATAGGATCAGCATTTAAAGCACATCTCAATTATTTGCTCTTATAGCTTTTCTGGAGCGCTCACGTTATTCTTGCACTCATCCAGGTGCCAAAAGGTGAAAGAGAAAAAAGCATCAAAAAGAAGTTAAACACACTTTTAAATTAAAATCAATAGTTCAGAAGCTTTAAGACAGTTTGGGCTTATCTACATGAACCAACGATAGAAATCTGACATTCACAGTTGATCAGTATTTCCCATAAACTGCTTATGTAGTTCACAAAGTTCTGACCTTTGCTCTCTGTTCATTAACTCGAGCTAATCTGTTTTCTGTTTTTTGAACAGCTGCATCCCAGTCTTCCAATGTTCCTAAAGGATTAAAAAAAAAAAAAAAAAGCCTTGTATTTAGCCTTCCCATAATTTGGAACCACAATTCTAGAAAAATAAGAATCGCTGAGTTCACAGAACTCTTATATTGCCATTACACGTGACAATTCTAAATATAAATGACAGCCTTCAAAGAAAACAAAATCCCATCATAGCAGAAACATCTCATTTATCATACAGTGCTTCAGAAATGCATGGAAAAATCCAACCAATTTCACCTGGCTCTAAATCAGTCCAGAGAAGGGGAAAAAGTTCACTGTCACCGTGCACTAACTAGACTGTAAAATGAAGCAACGTGCAGTTTGTTACCTTCTATCCTTTCCAGCGTGAGCAGCACCTCGCAGACATGCTCTGGATAGTCACTTGTGCACTGCACTGCTCGATGCAAGGCCTTCCTGCAGTGCTGGGTGTCACCATGAGCTCTACAGTACAGGAGACAGGGCAGTAAGGAGCCAATCCTGCACATGGTGACTGCAAAGCAGGACTGTTAACTATGTTCCATGTAAATCCTTCCCCACCATCCCCATCTAGCCCATGCTACGCTTTGTTGCTGCAGTGTTTTTAAAATATACTCCGTAGACCTTCTCTGACAACCTCAAAATCATATCATAAACCCTCATGAAGTATACCCATGCTGAGCATATCAGCCTTATCTTAAACAGATGAGGAATTTTTTTTTTTAAATTTAAAAATATAATACACATAAAACACACACACAAACATTCTTCCATCCAGCCAAGCTCTCACCTTTCCAGGTTATAATATTCCAGCCACATGTTAGCATATTTGGCATTCCCTTTAGTCATAATGTTGTCCCAGAGCTCTCTGGCCTTCTGCATGTTGTTACATAAGCGGGCCTGAAAAGCAGTACTCAACTCATTCAGTACAGATTAGGATTATTTGTGCAACACCACATCCCTCCCTGCCATCCCCATCGTCTCCCCATCTGCTAAACAACAAAGAACCTCCCCCCAAAAAAACTCCAAAAAACCCACAAACATGAAAACTCAGCCTACCTAATATGCACACAAGTCCAGCAAACAGAAGTGAACACCTAATGTCATTCTACCACTGAATAACACCTCCTGTGCCCACCTATCAGTCTCAGTTTTTTTCATTTTGGTCATCACAAAGCATTGGATATAATTGTTTCTGAACTTTTCCTCCTGTCTTTATTCATTACTGTACCTATCACAGCACACTGATACCAGTACTAGTTTGAAACTAGCTCCTGTAGGCAGCATTAATTAGGGAGAATAAAAGGCAATTTTCAGACTTAAGTATTCAGCTCCATGTCACCATGGCTAGCCAGCTCACCATGTTACTCCCATGTCTGTACTGCAGTGCAGTCACAGCAGCAAAGACATTGTAAAGCCCCAATGACTCTTCTAACATACTACTGTCCCCTCCAGGATGTCTTGCCTCAAGCCTGAGGCTACGTTATGTGCAGGAATGGAAGAAAGATTTACTCACAGAAGTTACAGAGACATAATGACAAAGTACAAGAAGATTGCCTCCAATAGCTGGAATGCTTAAAAAGAAATTCCCTCTGGTCTAGCAATTAAAATAGAACGGATAAAAGCATCACCTCAACCCTTGCCCAGTTCTGCATGATGGTACAGGATGGATCTCCACTTTCACTGAAGCCTGGGAAGAAAAATAAATACTGTTTGTGGATGGCTCTTGAAGAAGTTATTCTGAACAAAGCAGGCAAGACATTGGATGATTTAACTTACGCTCTTCTACTTCCTGTTTCAAATACTCCACAGCACGTGCAAATGCAGATCGCAGCTCTTCTAGTTCTTTACTTGAGTCTTTAGAGAAGAGGAAGAAATGCCTTAGAATTATAATTTTCCTTTCTTATCCCCTAAAGCCTTTTCACTAACACCCTTGGATTATTTTACTTCAGCAGGAAATGAAACAGACACAATTTACTGCTTCAGTAAAACTCACTACACGCAAACTAAAAAAAAAACCAACAAAAGTAACATAAACAACAGCAAAGCCCATCAAGGAGGTAAAGTATGAATGAGGGCAATTTTGTGACAACACAATATTTATTCAGCAAGGAGCTGCTCTAAAATAATTGATATTTTATAGACGCTAACGAGGGGAGAAAGTATTTTTTGTGAGATATATGAAATCTTGTGGCTTTTCTGTATGTTTGTTTTTAATAGAAGTTCTGTGTGTCTCAAAGAGTGGCAGTAAACAAATGTATATTCAGACATATTGTATATACCTTGTGTAAAATCCACCCTTCTTCTTAGGTAATCAAGATATGCCTGCCAGATTTCTACATAGTCTGTTGCCTGAATAAAGCCAGCATTCAGAGCCTTTTCAAACATGTCTGAAAGAAATGGAGGAAAAAAAACCACACAAACATGAATTTGCTTTTCAGTTATATTTCAAAGAATAAGACAAAGAAAATACAAGAAGTCCAGCATATAGTAAATTGGTTAAGAAATTCAATGTAAAGCCAGTTTAATTCAGCAGTGTTCAAGCAAAGCTGAAATGGAGTGCTTGCTCAAAAGCGAAGCTGCTCAACCAAAACAGTTGTGCCTTAGAAGCACACTACTGTAAATTTCATCAGCTTTAAGACTGCTGCAGAAGGGTCACAACAAATTCTACAGGTCATTCAGAGCGCAGCAAGCAGTTGTGTACAGTAAAGAAATTTTGTTGAGATCATCTTTCCTTACCAGAAATAATGCAGTGATCAACTCCATGCCTCTCCATTGCCAGAAGATACTGAATCCAGAGCCCAACTGTCCAGGGGCAGTTCCTGACAGCACGGTCATGAGCAGACAAAACCAGTTCTTTCACTTTCAGCTGCCGGTCCTGAAATAATCACACACCAATGGTTTAAGCTCCTATCAGCCAAAAAGCCCAGCCAAGAGAAACACCAGCCTTTTTTTTTTTTCCCCTCCTTCCTTACCAAGTACTGATTGTAGCGTGCCCAAAGGTCTGGTACAAGGCAGTTCTCAGCCAAAGCCCTCTCGTAGATCAACTGAATGCGAGCTGGATCGCCAGCTTTCATTTCAAAATCAATGTAAGCTTGATATTCTGCTAGCTTCGGGGTTTCAGCACCCAGCTATAGGATATGAAAAATAAAAATCTTCTAGACAAAGCACGATATGAACCATTCAACTGACTCAGTAGATCCTGCGCAACATTTCAAACCTGAGCTTAGCTTCTAAACATCAACAGCTCCATCAGTTTTAGTGCTGGGAACTAGACTCCAGCTTTTGATTTAACTCTTATTTTTAAAGGAATGTATAAGTAACAGCATTACCAGTGCCTCTTCGTATGGTTTACACTTCTCCAGTTGCTGCAGAGCTTTTTTGTAGTTCTTTATTGTTGTTTCTGGTATTGGATCTTCAGACCATTCCTCATATTCAGCATATGAAGCCTCCATATCTGTTAAAACAGAAATGAAGAAGTTCCATCACTAATGAAATAAATGATCAGAATTCAACCTCTGCTTGATTCTAATGCATTCATATTTCTGTTTATAGTTTCGTAGCTTAACTGTCACACTACCACATGATTAAAGGGTTCAGACACTTTAGCTTACATGTGTAACTTGAACAAAAACTTAGGACAAGTTGTTTAAAAGCTAACAATTTTTCTTTACAAAACCAAAGTTGCACGCTTTTCCCAGGGCTTTAAAGAAGAAACCAATCCAGATTCTTTCAATAGGCAAATTTTGAGAAGTTTGAGACCTGCACCTAACTCTCTCCTCTAAGCAGATAAATAATCAAGAAAAGGGACTTGAGAAGTTTAAAGTATGAAACTGATATGGGAGGGCTATCAAGCCAGCTGTCAGCATGTATCATTTACCTATCAGCCAACGAGCTTACACACTGAGCTTCTCAGCTGAATACCTAGGCTCCTAAGGGTCATGCTTTGTGCTAATTACTTGTACTTTAAACAGCCTAAATGACCTCAAATTACACATCAAGAAAACCAATAAACCAAGTTTCAATGACTAAGAGCATTTCCGAACAAACAGGAAATGTACATCAGTCAGGGGGCCCCAAAAACAGGCAAACATAACCGATGAATGAATACTCAAATGCCACAGCTGCAATTTGTGTGGTTCTACCGAAAGAATAATCACCATGAATACCTACTTTGCTGTAATACAGTTCATCCATGCCACCTCCCCAAGCCCACAGGCTCTCACCTAACAGCGGGATCCCCAGCTGGCGCCTGAACAGCGTGTGGATCCTCTCAAGCTGGCTGCAGAGCATCTGCTGCTGCTCAGGAGACGGAACGCTGCCAGGAGCTGGCTGCAAACAAAAGGATTGAAATTTAATCAGCTCCCTCAAGCCTGAGCTGATGAACAACGAGGGGGTATTGTTTATGAGTTGGGGATCTGGGCTCCAAATGACTACTACACGATCCTTGAAGAACGTACGTGGCCAGCTTCCATTTCACGTGGCTGCTGTGAAAGCTAAAACTTGGAAACTGCTAGAGTCAGAAGCTGATGAATGTACAAAGCATTCCCCGGTGAAAGCAGACACATTGGGAAATGATAACCTAGAGAACAACAAACAGGCCAATTCACAAACCCACTGGGCTGCCAGATAGGTTTTCAATAAATCCCTGGTCTTGCAGAGATGATTTAAAACTTCCAGATTCCTTTCTGTTTACAAGCAGAAGAGTACTCTCCCATTACTCTTCTGCTTGGTCATTTCATTACTGATTAACTTCCACATCTTATGTAGCAAGCTACAAGGAAATAGAAATATTCACATTCTGGCCATCTCACAAAGTTTTTTGTTTCAAAAAGGGTGAAACAGTGAATAAATTCAATGCTGAGGTGCAAGGCAGCCTTGAAATGCAAACATGATTGATTATGGGCAAAAGCATTCACTGGAAAGAATAATGATGCTTAATAACTACACTACTTATTCTTGTCAGTTCAAGCCAAAGAAGCAGAGAAGTTTTGCTCCTGGATATGAGATTTTTACAATCTTATTTTAAACACAGCACCGCTCTCACACCAAGTAAACACACAGAATATTTTTCCCAGACTAAACATTTTCTACAGCCAAAAAGAAACAACCGAGTGACACCACAGCCTCTTTTCTCCAAGGAGGCTGACGATGGGGCAGCACAAGGTGACTTCAGAAGCTGCACCACAACTTCTTAGTGGCAGCAGCCCACCAGACCGGCCTCACCTGGGCTGTTTCCAGGATGGCATTCTCAAACTCGCGGTACGCTTCCCACAGAGCTGTTCCTTTTGTCACGTGCAGCCCAACCGCCGTTAACGCTCTCTCAAATACCGAGCGTACTTTCTCAATTCCTCCTTCCTGACCAATACCACCGATTGAATACTGGGCATATTCCAGCCAAATTTCAGGACCTAAACAAAGTTATGAGAAACAAATGAGCTGATGTCCTCCAAAATAAAAAGGCATCTCAAATACCTATCAAAGACATAATCATTTTCTTTGCCATTCAGTGCAGTACGCCTTTAAATGGTCTTTAACTCCTGTGCTTCAGAAAAAAATAACATTCCATTCCAGTATTTTTGATTCAATTTCTGCATTAAAACATAATGAAGAAACTTTCCTCAAAAAAGAAAATCATAACCCGAAGGCAGCACATTTTATAGCACACATGAAAAACTTACAGATGTAGTCTTTCACGGCTCTCTCAAACAGCTCATAAACTTTCTCTCGCTCTGAGATTTCAGAAGCCATTTTTATCTCATCCTTCAACCAGTCCAGCCAAATTTCTGAAACCAAGAAGTTTACAAGTCACCAATGCTCAGGAAAAAAAAAAGACAAAAAACACTTTCAATTTTCTTTTCACATTTTCGTTGAGTTTTTAATAATAGGCTTAAAAATGGGGACAGAGACAATGGGAAGAAAAGAGCAATTTTAGTCCCCATGTTTACTCACAATTAATTTATATTAAAAGCTTGGTACTGATCTCTCTAACCTAGTTCCAAGCAAGCACACTTCTGTTTAAAGAGAGATGAAGTTGTGAGCAGCAATTTGTCAGCACCTCACATGGAGGATGCGTGTGCACCAGCAACCAAAGAGGCATCAAGAGGCACAGCTTTCCCTCTATTTTACAAGAAACAGTAAATGGCTTTAGAGGCTGCAAGTTCCCACATGCCTAAGAGGAAACCTTCAATTGCCAAGGCTGACAGTCCACTGCCAGAACAGCCCCTGCAGTATTGACATTTTTACTGTTAATCATGAATAAAAATTAACGCCTCCTTCAGGGGCTACCTAAACCTTGCACCAACACGGTATTTCGTGCTGCTTGCCTGGGAAATTTCACTTTTGGCAGCAGTGTGTCTGGGCTCTGAGTCACACCCACTAAGTGACTGGAGCCATTTCAGTGCTGCCATCCCACAGCTGCACGTTACCAGCCCTACAGCAAAGGTAGCATAAGCAAACCCACACCTGCCCCGACCTACTGCAGCATCTGAGCACCTACAAATGCCCCCTCCCACCACTTTCACCCTTTAGCAGCACCCTCAGGAAGAAGGCAGAGGGCAGGGCAGCACAGATGCAAGCAGCAAGAACTCAAATTTCTGTAAGACTCACTGCCCTGCACGTGCCAAAGCCCAAGCTTAACGCTGGCTATTTACACTAGTTGCATTCAGAGCTTCAATCTGATCTTTTAGGGTGGAACAAAGTGGCTGAGATCTGGCACAAAGACATTATTTCACTACTGAAATAATTTTATTTCACACTGCTGATGCTTAATCAGTATCAGCTGCAAGGAGAAGCAGCTCTGTACCTTCAGTAAGTGGGAAGAGTTCACTCATCTTCTGCCGAGCTCTTCTGAGCTTCACCAGCTCTCCCTCCTGGCGGAGCAGCTTTATCAGATCCAAGTGGCAGTTGTAGTCAAAAGCATTGATAGAAAGCTTTAAAAAAATAAGTAAAGTTTTCAAAGGCATGCAAAAGTCAGAAAACATTTAGCAGAGTAGAACTTTACACTCTCTTTTGCGGCATGCAGATCTCCTTACCAGTTCATAGCATCACTAAGGCTGGGAAAGATCAGCATCACCACTAAACTCAATCCTAACTCACTCCCACTGTGCCCAAGTGTCACATCTCCACGGTTCTTGAACACCACCAGGGACAGTGACCTCAACACCTCCCTGGGCAGCCTGTCCCAGTGCCTGACTGCTCTTTCGGAGAAGCAATCTTTCCTAATACCCAAACAGAACCTCCCCTGGCACAACTTAAGGCCTTCACCTCTTGTCCCATCACTGTTACCTGGGAGAAGAGGCCAACCCCCAGCGCCCTACAGCCTCTTATCAGGGAGCCGTGGAGACCTGTCAGGTTTCCTCTGAGCCTCCCCTGCTCCAGACTAAGTAATCCCAGATCTCTCAGCCTCTCCTCATAGAACTTGTACTCCAGATCCTTCACAGCTCTGCTGCCCTTCTCTGGGCACGCTCCAGAGCCCTGATGTCTTTCTTGTAGTGAGTGGCCCAGAACAGAACACAGCACTTGAGGTAAGACCTCACCAGGACCAAGTACAAAGGGATGATCACCTCCCTGTTCAGTTACACAGACTCACAGAATTGAAGGGGTCGGAAAGGACCTCTGAGGATCCCTCAGTCCAACCCCCTCACAGCAGGTTCCTGACAGCAGGTCGCACAAAAAAGCATCCAGATCTATTTTGAGCATCTCCAGAGAAAGAGACTCCACCATCTCCCTGGGCAGCTCGTGCCAGGGCTTCGTCAACTTCACGGTGAAGAAGTTTTTCCTTATGTTCAGATGGAACTTCCTGGGTTTCAGTTTGCATCCGCTGCCCCTTGTCCTGTCACTGGGCACGGCTGAGAAGAGCCTGGCCCCATTCTCCTGACTCCCACCCTTCAGACACTGACAAGCACTGCTTCCTCAGCCCTCCCTTCTGCAGGAAGGACACCCCAGGGCTCATCAGAGAGATGCTCCAGGCCCTGATCACCTCCGCAGCCCTCCACTGGGCCTTCTCTAGAACATCCCTTCTACCAAAACCGAGCTTAAAAGTTCTGCTGAAAACTGAACCCACAGCCCCAAGGCCCAAGAACCACCAGGTACAGACACAGCGCCGAGTAACAACCAGAAAGCCCTCCTCAGCAAACGCGTTTTAATTCGTTCAAAATCAAGAAAGATATCGCTGAGTTTTTCCAACGTGTAAGAGCTGCTCACTGAGATTCTCTCGCTCTCAAGCGAGGGATGAATAGCGAATTAAAAGGGACAGCTCACACTGCAGACGCCCAAAGGTGACCCCGTCGCCTCTGGAGGCGTTTCAGGGGTTCACGACCAAAGCAGGGCACGGCCGGGCCCCACCTGCTCCTCCAGCCGCTGGATCTCCGCCTCGTTCTCCTTCTCCTCATCCTCGCCGTCGCCCGACGAATCCGAGTCGCCCTCGTCCTCCGAATCGCCCCCCGACTCTGGGTCGCCCTCTGCCATGCGCTTCTCCTCCTCCGCTGCCGCCGCCGCCTCAGCTCCCGCCGCCGCCATCTTGTGCAGCTCGCCTCGCAGCCGGCCGCGCTCCGCCAGCCGCCAGGGTTGTCCACAGCGCGCCTGTTCCAATACTGTACACTCTTCCCAGGCAAGCGCAGGGAGGGGAAGGACGAGCAACCCTCCCGAAAAAACTCCGCGCTTCTTCGCACGCCGCAGCCACAAAGAGCCGAGCAGCTCCGCGCGCTGCCCCTTGTAGTCTCGGCTGCGGCTCAGGCGGCGCTGTGGACACCTCAGGGCCTTGGCTGCCAGGGGTCCTTCGGTAGGGCTGGTGGTGCGCACCGCTGCTAGGGGCGGGTAGACGCAAGATGGCGGCGCTGAGGGCGGCGGGGGCGGCGCTGCTGCGGCCCGGGCGGGGGGCGGCGGCGGGGGTGGGCTACCACAAGAAGGTGAGGGACGGCGGGGAGGGCTGCGGGGAGCGGCCGTTGGGAACTGTTAGCGAATGCGTTCTTCTCGCAGGTGGTGGATCACTACGAGAACCCGCGCAACGTGGGCTCTCTCGATCGCAACGCTAAGAACGTGGGCACGGGCCTGGTGGGCGCCCCGGCCTGCGGCGACGTCATGAAGCTGCAGGTGAGGGGAGCCCGGGGTCCGGCTGCAAGACCCCGATTCTCAGCTGTTTCCTTTCCTTCGGCTGTGACATAGCTTTCCCCTGTCACACCCCCTTGGGCTGTAAAGCTCCCCCCCTAGGCCTAAAATCGCTGTCTTATCCCATGTCCTGTGTGGGTGGCTCCTGTGTCTCGCAGAGCTGAGCACTCCTCTTGACGTTCCCACAGGTGGAAGTGGATGAGAACGGCCGCATCGTTGATGCTCGCTTCAAAACTTTTGGCTGCGGCTCGGCCATCGCCTCCAGCTCGCTGGCAACGGAGTGGGTGAAAGGGAAGACGGTAAGGGCTTGTAAACAGATCTAGAACAGTCCCTGCAGCGGCACTTAGTCAGTGACAGCAGTGTGCTTTGGTTCATTAACAACCACTGCTTGCTCCGAGATGTTCCTTACATTTCACAGAATTGTGGGGGTTGGAAAGGACCTCTGGGGGTCATCTTGTCCAACCCCCCCTGCTTAAGCAGGTTCCCTACAGTAGGTTGCAGATTTGTTGCTTGGCAGGAGCAGAATAAAATGGGTGTTGTCGAGAGGCTTTCCTCAGGCTAGCACACTGTCAGCATCCTTTACTGCCTTCTCAAAGCATCAGTTTGGTTGGTTTCAGAGCTTTGAAGCACACCTGTAGCAAATGCCTTTGTAGTGTGTGTGCATTGTACGCATGTGTGTATGCAAAGTGTCTGATGACTGCACCCTACCTGTATGTTTCAGGTTGATGAAGCATTGAAAATCAAGAACACAGATATTGCAAAAGAACTCTGCCTTCCTCCAGTCAAACTGCACTGCTCTAGTAAGTAAAGAATCAAACTGAAAGAGGTCAAACAAGTTTTTACTTGAGAATGCAGATGCTTCTGTATGTTCTCCAAATAAAGTTTCTGCACACTTAGCAGCTAAGGCTGACCCGTAGTGGTGGGTATTGCTGGCTGCTCCTGCTTGTACTGCATCCTTTGTTCTAGATGACTTGTCACTGTTCTTGAAGTGCTTGTAAAAGAGCATTGTTTTGTGCTTTTTTTTTTTTTTTCTCCTAGTGCTGGCTGAGGATGCAATCAAGGCTGCCTTGGCTGACTACAAGTTAAAGCAGGATCCAAAGAAAGGAGAGTCAGAGCAGAAAGCTAACTAATTCCTAAACGGACTGTTGAGGTTGTCCTCATTCCAGTTAAATTTGCAGTGCAATTATTCTAGCTATTAATAGAATCCTGCGCACTACTCAAGAAGCTGTAAGATACGCACAACTCAACGCACAACGTGTCACTGTTCATGTGTGTACAGCCACTCTGGTAGTGCTTAAATGACTGGAACGTGGGTATTTCAGCAGCCTGTGTCCTATTGGGACTGGTTTTGAAATATTAGAATGGAGGACTGCTCCACTGCAGGGAACCCCAGTAGCTTCTCACAAGAGAGAATCCTGCTGTTCCAGCATTGGAAGGGCTGCACTTCTTTTTCCTGGAAATCTATAGTTTTGCCTAATGTTTTAGGGAGTTTAGTGGGAAACATTGCCTTGGTCTTAATGTTGATGTAAGATCTGCAGGTCACTTTGTGAGTCAAAGCAGTATATAAATTTCGGGTGGTTTGTCTGCAGCTGTGTTGGAGTTTTGTTTCACAATCTGTGACCTCTCACATGCTGTCTATCTGCGTCACGCTGCTCTCTGGGAGGAGCTGAGATGCTTCACCGGGCACTAGAGGGCACTGCCTGTGTGACTGTGGGAGATGAGCAAATAGCAGCAGCTGCGATTGGGTGCCAGGAAGCACAGACCCAGCAGCATTAGCAAGGCTTGTTTGTGTCCTCCAATAGGGCAAGAGTTAACGTTGGAGCATCTTTTAAAAGTGCTCAACCCTTGGATTTGCCAAATACTCTGTTAAAAGAGATTAAACACACGCTGAGGATTCAAACCCAGGATGCAAATAGCTTAACTGGGATGTGATGCTGAGGGGAATCAACGTGGAAGAGCAGGGGTTGGTCTGTGCCCTCTGGGGGTGCCTTCTGAACTCTCCCCTCCCCCAAGCAGAGCTAGCAGCCAGTGTTCTTATTACTTAACCATGGGCAGAAGGGGATCCTTACCTGCTGCAAAAGCTGGTTTTGGATGCGATTTCTGACAGCCTCTGTTGTCTGCTGTAGTTTTAGGGCTGGATTCTCTTCAGCTGAGAAAGGAGACTCAAAAACACGGCCTGGCAGACACCTCCTCTGAGAGGAGGAGGGTAACCCCTCTGAGCAGGGGTAGTGCTCACCAAGTGGAGGATTTGCACACCCAGCACATGAGCTGGCTCCCTGGGAGCGTGGGGCACAGCATCATTTCAAAACATAAACGTTTTATGGCCGCACAGCATGGCTTACCCTCTGTTCTTCAGGCCGCTGTGCTCTCCTGGGCCTCATGGCGATGGCTATTTTCCAGGGGAGTATTGCCACAGATTTTCAAATCAAAAGAAAATACACTCGAAAGCTTTGCCTGCTCTTACAGATTTTAAACATCCACACCCCACCCTGTCTTCCTTTCTAGTTTTCATACCTGGGATGTTTCACAGCTGCATTAAAAACAATGCGTTTGAAAAAAAATAAATGGCTCATTCTGGTTTCTGTCTGCAACGTAATTATTTTTTCAGTGCCCTAATCTGCCAAGCAGGACATGTGTTCTTGCTGCTGTGGTTTGTGGTTGTCACAAGACTGCTTTCATGGTTCCTCAGCTCAGCACCACCCTGTGCCCACTGCACCATGCACCACTGAGCTGCATGCTGGACTCCAGCCCTCAGCCTCGTCCCTCCTGTAACAAGGAATGTGCATCGTTCCCTGGGAGCAGCTGCGTGGTTTACCAGTGAAAAAAATCAGGGAAACTTCAGCCACCCACGTGCACTTTGGGGCAGAATGGGCTCATTGTGCTCACAAGAACCCCTTAGGCAAAGAGCAGGAGGGAGATAAAAGCCTGCGCTCACTCTGTGCTGGGAAGGCATCTGGATGGCTGCATTCCCACTTGCCCTGTGGTTGGGGCAGGGATCTGGTGGGGCTCTGCTGACCTCTCCACTGCCACACAGAGTGGCTGAGAAGTGAGGCTCAGCAAGCTGCTGTCACACCCCTGTTTGGGGGATCCTTTGGTTTTCCTGCAAAGTGCCATCAGCTGGAGTAACAAGGATACTCGAGGTTACAGTGGTAGAAGGATGTGGGGATGCTGTGATATAAAGACCCAGGGATGTGAGATGTAAGGATAGGTGGCGGCAGATAATAGTTGCTTTAAACCCAAGAAAGGTAGCAGTCACAATCCAGTAACAAAGAAGGAATTGCTTACCCCTTTCCAAGGATCAGGGCTCACCAAACATGGCAAAGGAGGCCATCTCGAAGTAGAGATGCTTCCCTTGTGGCTGCCAGCCCTTAAATGAGGTTAGGGAGGGGGTGGACCCAGGGTCACACATGTGAATTGCCTCCACCTGTGCTCCCAGGGCTGGCTACACCCCTTCACCAGGTGCTCAATCACTGGTTCAGGCCATGACCTAAAGGTTCCCATACATGATACAGGGATATGCTGCATTCCAAGTACAGCAGACTCCTGCCTTCCATCAGGACACCCTGCTGCAGGACAAAGCATGTGGCTGAGTTCTCAAAGCAAGCCAGTGTAAGATCAGGAAACAAGCCTGTGTGTATCTTCCCAAAAGGGATCTCAGGCCGGAGCTGGGCACCCTGGCTAGGCAGCGCCGTGCCCTCCCTCCTCGCGCTGCTGTGCGACGCTAGATAACGGTTTCTGAGAATTTCATGCAGATTGTGCAAGCGATAACTGCGTCCCCTGGCTCTGAGGGTGTCACCAGCAGCGAGCACGCAGCTGTAGGGGGCATAACTCTGGGATGGATCCCGTTATTATTTTCTAAACAAAATATTTTGCTGCCTGCTGCAGTGCAGAGCCTCCCTTGCCCATCCTGATGTCCCCAGGCATGGCCAGGGAAGGATGGCACTGAGCCCACGGCTTGCCAACCCTGACAGCTCCAGAAACACACATGAGAGGAAGAAATGTGCGTAGTAACTGTCTTTATTCATAGCAAAGGGGGTTAAGAAAATAAGGCAAAACTCTAGCTCCTCTCTGAGCTCCGTTCACTGTGCTTTCCGAGGGGTCTGTGACATTCAGGGCATACAAACAAAAGGATGGGGGCATTGTCACTGCATCCTCTTCCCTCTTGCTATGGTTGGCTAAGATTTTCCCTTCTTTTTCTCACCAAAACACGTCCAAAATGCCTCAAATCTCCGCCAGGCACTGCGGGGGGGAGGGGCATTGGAGGAGTGGGATGGGAGCAGCGCATCCCCCTCCCCAATCCAAGGGGGCTGCAATATCTCCAGGCCACCACAGAAGGTCAGAACTACCAGCAGGTCATGAAGTCATGGGGTCATGGTTCCTCCATGCCCCGTTGCCTGCGTGGGGGCCAGGATACGATAATGAGCAAAAATAACATCTGCGAGAAAGGTGTGCAAGGACGGCGGGGAGACCCAGCCCGGGCTTTTCTCTTCATTTTTTGAGGGGTTCCAGGGGAAGCGCCCATGGGGAGAGCACAAGCGATGGGTTTGGCTGCACCGAGCACCACAACAGTGGCTCAGAAGTGGCCTCCCACGGCCGCATAGGGTCAGGGGGGTGTGAAGGAGGGGGAGTGGGGCTTCATCGGGGCTTCCTCGAGCCTCCACGTTCAGGTGGGCGGTGAGCAGGGCCGCCAGGATCTCAGCTCAGAGTCCATGGTTGGCACTAGGTGCTGGGAGAGCCATCTTGGGCCTCCTTGCCCTCTGCGCTTGTTGCCTCCGGCCCCACTCCTTCAGCATCTTGATTCTGGGGAGGGGGCTCAACAGGGTTCTCGCTGCCTTCTTCCTCCCCCTTCTTGTGCTCTCCATGGGTGCCAGCCCCGTTGGCCAATGGCGCTTTAGTGGGAGATTTGAGGCTCTGGGCCGCGGCCAAGATGTCAGCCTGCAGCTGGCGGCCACAGTCCAGGGGCTCCTCAGCGTCGGGGTCCGGAGCCTTCTCAGGCACCTCGCTGAAGGACCGGGGCCCTCCGGTCTTGTCCCGTTGGTCCACGTACTTCTTTTTGGGGAAGGAGGATGGGTAGTAGGCCGAGGCCTTGTGCTTCTGCCTCACAATGACGGCAGCGCAGATGATGAAGAGCAAGACGAAGGCCAACGAGCCCACCACGACCACCAGCAGCATGTACTCCTTGAAGAAATCCACCAACCCATCCAAGACATTGCCCGGCGCCGAGCTGTTGGTGATGGCCGTCCCCACTGCGTCCCCCACTGTGGGGCCACTCACCGGCGTCACAGGTTGGGCAGGAGGCACAGCAGAGGCCTCCTCTCCATCCCCACTGCCACCACCGGGCTCGGGGAACACGGCCACATGCCGTGGGGCTGCCAATTGCACTGGGGCAGCCAGAAACACCAACAGCAGCAGAAGGCACGCAGGCAGCCGCACCGCCATTGCCCTGCAGAGAGCAGGGGGACAGCAAAACGTTAGGGCTTGGTGGGGGAAAAACCCAAACCCTGCCCCAAGCAAAGACCACATCACGTTGACCCCAACCCAAGCATTGCGTTGACCCCAACCCAAGCAGTGCGTTGACCCCAAGCCATACACAGCCAAAATTCTTGAAGAAAAGCAAAAAATGGCTTTGGTTTGCTCGCTGCAGTGGTGGTGAGGATAAGCAAAGTTTGTGTTTGTTTTGCAACGAGGCGCTGTGAAAACAGATGGAAAGCAGCCCAACGCAATTGCTCAAGTCGTGGGGACGCTGCGTGCACGACAAGGTGACCAGGGCGAGCGCCAAGAGCTGGCTGCAGGCTGCCTGCGTCTGGTTTGAAAATTCCTGAAAATTGAGGTTTCCAGTGGAAACTCTGACACAGACGGAGCCGCCGCATTTCCCAACGCTTGTCCCGGCGTGAAGTGCTCCCAACGGTTCCCAGCCTGAGCTTGGCTATAAATAGACTGGCAGGAGCTCAACCGGTACCGGACACAGCACATCCCCCCCAGACCTATCTCCCATCCTTACAACCCCAAATCCCAACCAGCTTTGGGTTTTCTCCCCCACTCCCAGCCTCCAGCCGGAGATCTTGGCGCTCCAGCTCTCTCCATCTGCAGAAATCTGGTTTGCATTAAAGCAGCGCGTGCACGGGGTGGGAGGCGGCCCTGTAATCCCTGCTGGGAGTTTGGGGGACGCAGTTTCAGGACCGGGGTGCGCTCCCATGTCTCAGGAAGGTGACTCCGTTTGCAAAAGGAGCTGGCAGCTGCAGAGTCAGCACATGAAACCCAAATGGGTGCCCATCGCCATCCCACTGTCCCCATCCCCACCATGTGGCCCCTTTCCTGGCTTCCACACCAGTGCAAACCCATCTCTACTTTCTGCAGCTCGAGAATTTGGAGATTTTGGTGCTGTGCAGACATAGCATCCTCCAAAGCATACAGACAGCTGCGGCCCCATCCTGCACCCCGAAAGCCATCGAGCCACCCAAAAGTTGGAGACTGAGCAGAAAAGAGAGCACAAAGCATTAGAAAGCGGGAGCTTCGGGGAGAGCAGACCCCATGCAGCAGACTCGGAGTTCAGGGGGCTCACCTCACCAGCACTGCGTGTCTGTCCAGCGTTTCTCTGCCTGTCTGCACTGAGCCCTAGTCCTGCTCCCTCCTCCTCCTCCTCCTTCTATTCCTCCTCCTCCTCCACCCGCCGCAGCCCTGAGCTCACTGGCTGTGAGCGCAGCGGACCAGCTTGTTCTCATTAGGGCCGTGTTGGGGAGGGAGCAGGGGGAGGCTGGTGAAAGACAGGCGGCCCCCAGCCCACCATGGCCCCCTCCCAGAGGGGCGGCCCTGGACTGGGGGCTGGGGGCTGCTCGGTGAGGGAGGGTGTAAGTAGGGAAAGGGGGGTGCCAGGGGGAGGTTATTGTAAGGGATGAAGGTAACAGCGTGATTCCTTCAGGGCTACGTGCAGCCCCGAAATGTAAGATTTGCCCCCACACAGTTCCCTTTGGCTGCAGCCCAACCTGGGGCTGGATCCTGTCCCTGTAAACCCAAGCCTTGCCATGATGTGGGCACAGGGCACACAGTCCTGTGAAGCGCGGTGATGCATCTACCCTGGGACAAAAGGGACCAGAACCGCACACGGGGCTCTGCCCACCTGCCCCATCCATCCCATCCACCCCATCCGCCCGGTTCATACCATCCATCCCATCAGTCCTATCCGTCCTTTCCATCCCATTCATCCCATCTGTCCCATCCATCTGCCCATCCCATTCATCCACCCATCTTATCCGCCCCATCCAACCCATGTGCCACCATGCACACCAAAGTTGTCCCTTCTGCCACCCCCTTTCAGCTCTGGCCTTTCCCTGGGGGCCAGACTCTCACAGCCCCCCAGCCTCCCATGGCAATGCCCCACATGCAGAGCTATGTCCCTGGGGTAGGGGGAGGTGTCACCCTGAGATCCATAGGGGTAGGGACGGGGATGGGGACCAAGATAGGGACAGAGATGGGGAAGGTTTCTGTCTTGGTTCCCTGACACTTTTGGGGGCTCATAGTGTGGCACTGAGGTGCAGAAACAGCTCCAGAACGGGGGCATCACCCCATCCCACCCTGCTCAGCCCCCCATCCCCTCCGTTGCAGCTGAAGTAACTCAAGCAGTGACCTCATCCCCTTGCTATTTGCATCCCGCCTCCCTGGGGACCCTGCCAGAATCCCCCTAAGAAGCCGCCGCACTGGGACAGCGGGCTGGGGGACGATGGTGGGTGTCCCCGCTCCTGTCCCTCTCCCCGTTTCCATCCCCGACATGGTTCAGGTTTCACCCGGCGTCATCCCCTCGCTCCCAGAAATAATGCAGTGGTCTGTCTGCCTGCAGCCCGCCGGCTGCTCGCAGCTGCTGCTTTTCCCGACCTTAAATTATCTGAAAATCCTAAAAGGGAGCGGAGAGGCTGGGATGGAGCCAGGGCCTCACTGCATTCCATGTGTCCCCATTCCTCGTTTCTAGGATCATGGGGCCATGATGGGATTTGGGGCAAAGCAGCACTGGGGAGCACCGAGCCACCCTCCCCGGCTGAAAACAGCACAATTTGGGGTGGCCCTGCTGCCAGCACCCACCCACCATTACGATGCTGTTTTTGGGGACTGGGTAGAGCAGCCCCGCCCGGGCTGTGCTGTGTAATTTGGGGCAGATGAAAGGTGGGGGCCCACAGGGCTCGGCTCGGCACAGTCCCGAGCCCAACCAGCAATTTGGGAAATTTCGGCCTTGCTCTGCTTGTAATTTGCTCCGTTGGGTTTGCTCTTTGCTGTGGCAGCAAAATAGCTGGGGGGAGAACCTCATCCTGCAGGACTGCACCACGGCGTGCGTGGCCTTGTGGGCAGCACAGCAGCGAGCCACATAGCAGACTGCACAGCACAGCACCACGCACAGCACTGTGTGCAGCAGCCATGCACAGCACCAATCCCCAAGCACGGATTTGCCCTGGGAGCCAACCTGGGCACTGCCCTGCACGGTAGTGGCTCGAGGCATGGGGACATCCCATCCTACACGGTGTCTCCAGCAAGGAGCGTGGCACCATGTCCCTTTGATGGCAGATGGATGGAGGCCATCATCCTGGAAGAGCAGCTGTGGGGTGGCCCCACCACGCCGCCCCCGCTGCACCGGCTCTGCAGCCTCACCGTAAACATTTACATTGAGCGAGGTGGAAAATATTCAGAGCAGAGCGTGAATGTAAACACACGGGGGCCAGGGCGGGAGCAGGATGGCCACCCCTCTGCTTTCGAGGCACGGATGCATCGGGGCACAGTACTTGGGGGGGGCTCTGCTGCCCAAATGCGAGCTGCAAACAGTGGTGTGAGTCGGGTGATGGGGACATGGGGACAGGGTCAAGGAGTGTGGTGAGACAGGGCTGGGGATGGAGGGAGCAGGATGCTGAGCTGGGACAGAGATGGGGACATGATGATGGGGATGCTGAGCCTGGAAGAGCAGGGGTGGGGATGCTGTGCCCAAATGGCACGTGGATGGAGATGCAAGGATGTGCCCATGTACGACCAGGATGGTGACATGGGGACGCAGCCCCATGGAAGGGCAGGGATGTAAGCCACTTCTGCTCCCTCGCGTGGCTCCTCCAGGGCTGGGCACAGAGAAGAGGTTGGGTTGGTGATGCTAGGGGTGGCCAACACATCCCCACTGGGTCACGGTGGGACCAGCACGGTCCCAGAGTCCCCTTCTCCCCCTGGACACAAGGCCAAGAGCCCATGGACACCACCTGGAGGTGGGTCCCAGGCCAGCAGCACTCCACCAGCCCCAGTGCCATCCTCTTGCCCCACTGCATGTGACCACAGGCAGGAACACGTTAAGCCACAAACACACCCACTGCAGCACCACCGCCCTTTCCACTCCCAACATGAGCTTGGGAACCCCGGGGTCAGCATGTCCATGTGGCTCTGTACCCTGGGAGGGTTTCATTTCTGCTGCTGCCAGGGGAGGAGGGGGATGGAGAAGCGAAATTTCAGGATGGGGATGTGGGTAGGCACCAAGAGATCGCCGCATCTGTGTAGCAGAGCCGTTTTAATGGGGCGGATGAGTCTCTTCTGTATGATTCCAGCGGGGACATTGGTGGCACAAGGGGTGGGCCCCACGCTGTTCCATCCCCATGATGCTTCAGGAATGATCTGGCAGAAAGCTGCTGAGCGTCAGGTTGTCACCATCAGCTTCAGAACCAGCATCGACCAGCAGCTTGTGACGCAGGGGGACGCCAAGCCGGGGACCATTGGTGGCAGCGCGCTCGCTGTCGGGCAGCAGGGAGGAGATGCAAACCATCTCGGTGGGGCTGAGCTGCTGACGCGCCGTCCTCACCCGCCGCCAAAGCAGGGTGCCCAGCACTGCCGTGCACACCATGAAGAGCCCGGCCACCAGCGCCAGCAGCAGGATGGCCAGCAGGCATTTGTTAATCAGCGAGCTGTTGTCCCACAGGTCATCAGAGGGGCCCGGCGCTGTGGTCCGCCATCGTTCCGTGGACAAAGGTGTTGTGTTCACCTCCCATGAGGTGGATTCCATGAGCTGGCTGGGCACGACGGTGCTGCCACTTTGGGGTGCTGTGCCGGGCACTAGCTCAGGAGAGTCGGTCTCATACGGAGGATCCGTTGTGGTGACCACCAAGGCTTTGGCCTGGCTGGTGCTGTTGCCCACCCGTGGTGGCAGCTCTGTGCCCAGCAGTGAAATGGGTTCAGGGGTGTTGGTCTCATTCAAAGGATTTGCTGTGGTGACCGGCAAGGCCTTGCCTTGCCTGGGAGTGTTGCCTGGCTTTGGTGGTGGCTCTGTGCCCAAGAGCACGAGGGGCTGGGGGGAATTGGTCTCATTCAAGGAACCGTCTGTGGTCAGCACCAAGGCCTGGCTGGTGGCATTGTCCAGCTCTGCGCCCAGCAGCTTGTGAGGCTCAGGGGAACCATCCAATGGATTCGCTGTGGTGACCACCAAGGCCTTGGGCTGCCTGGTGGCATTGCCTGGCTCCATGCCCATCAGCATGTCATGCCCAGGGGATGTAGTCTCGCTGCCAATGGGTGTCACGGCGGTGCTGTGGGGTCCAGTGTCAGCCCTTCTCCTGCGGGAGGGCAGCGGGGGCTCGGCCGGGGCTTGCTCTGCTGCCCCCCAAACCCACTGCAGGCCCTGCTCCGTGGGCCGGGCCCTGCAGTCCTGCAGGGTGCTGAGCAGCAGTGCCAGCAGCACAGCGCAGCCCAGTGCCATGGGACCTGGGGAGGACACGGGGGAAAGGTGAAATGAGGCCCCTCCACCCGAGCAAAGAGAGTCTGCAAAGGGAAGTGGAGGGGCTGGAAATGGGAAACGAGCCGTGGTAGAGACGGCCGCTGCGAGAAGAGTGGGTGCAGGGGGGCTGCCCAGGTGGAAATGAAAGCACGGGGATAGTGCGGGCTGCAGACTGACAACCCCCAGTGCCTTCCTCCCCCTCCATGCTGCCAACATAAAGCCAGAGGCATCCACTCGGAGCAGGGGTAAAGCCATCCCAAACCCACCCAGCACTCAGCAGTCCCCAAACGGCTGTCGGAAGCCCCAGACAGAAGCCAACAAGGGCCCCTGTGGCCCCACGCCCAGCCCCAAAACTGCCCCACATCCGCCCTCCTCACACCCCAGTGAGCAGCATGGGGCAGAGGGTGGCAGCCCCAGCGGACTCCAAGCATCCCCTTGGCACCCTGCTCCATCCCCATGGGTTTTGAGGCTCACCTGTGCCGGGGGACGTCACGCAACCCCGAGCTGCAGCTCCGGTGGCCGTCACCACTGAGGGCCCCAGTCCCAACCCCAGGGGCGTCGTGGGCTGCGCTCCGCCTGCAGCTCCCCACTGGGGCGGGCAGGAAATGTGGCTGCGGTTTTGGAGCCCTGCAAGGGGAGGACGTGACGCTGTCACCGGCTGCCACTGAGGGCCCAGGGGCTGCGTGCACCCCAGAAAGCGGCCTCCTGCTCCTCTACCAGGGTGGTGGTCCCGGGAGCACTTCACTGCCCTGCTCCTCCGAGCCTGCACGCTGGGACTTCTGCTGCCCCAAAAGCAGAAGTGATGGGAAAGGCGGTCCTAAAGCCGGCAGCACCCATGGCACAGTGTGGGTATGGACCCCTGAGAGGTGACCCCATGGGAGGACACAGGGTACCCCGGTGTGGAAAGGAGGAGGAGGGCAGGGGCTTGGCTCAATGCATTTGCAGAGCCCCTGCGCCCAGACACTTCTCCTGGCACCCACCCAGTGCAGCATTCAGGCTCACGGAGCACAGGGACGCTGGGGAGGAACCCGCCCTGACCGCAAGCACAGGCACAGCAGCGCGCAGGAGCTGCACCCGCAGGAAGGGTGCTGCAAGAGCACATCCGCAGCGCACACCCTGCATCCATAAACAACCCCACCGCAGCCCTCTGTCCAAGCACAAGGTGCAGCGTTCAGCTGCATCCTCCCCAGCGCTTCTGGGGAACCCATGGGGCAGAGGCAGAGCATCACGGGGACAGGCCCAGGGCACGCACGGGCTGCAAGGGAACATCTCCTGCAGAGAGCATCCCCATCTTGCCCTCTCAGCAGGGGAACCACCACCCCTTGGGGCCAGGCTGGGCAGAACGCAGCGTCCCAGAGGACGGGTGGCTCAGCCACTGTCTGACACCCTTGGGTTTCCATTGCTGTGGTTACCCCTTGGTGCCATCATTCATCAAAACCCGCATCACAACCCCGCAGCCCCTGCACCCACCCGGGACCAGCTCCAAGAGGGGACCTGGGCACGGCCGGTGACGTTCCCCGCTCCCACGCCTTCCTGGACACCCAGGCCCAGCAAGAACACAGTCAAAGAACAAACCAAGAGAAGGAAGTTTGTAATCAATGACTTTTTATCTCTTGAAAATGGAAGCAAATATTTGGACAGATACTATGGCCGCTCTATAAGAGCGCATCTTTCAGGACGTCGCTGGTTCTCTTCTGGGATATCGCGGCTACAAAAAGCTTCAGGCACTGACTCTGGCTGAGCCTGGCTAGGCATCATCAGTTCATTTAAATAAAGTACAAGCTATAAGCTCGCAGCCACGGCGGCCGTTCCTCAAACCTCCACCGCACACCAACCCATCTGGGCACCTCCATCCAGCGGTTCAGAAACTTTTATTTCCCTCCAATCAGAAAAAAAAAAATAAAAATAAAACGAAAGGTCTCCCCAAGCACACAACCACCCTGAAGTCACACGCACATCAACACAGAGATCACCGTTTTGGGGGAGCGGAACGTTCGGTTTTGATTTCCAAAAGCAACGACCCATCAGCTCAGCCATGTACTGCGGCACAGAAACGTCACCAAACTGCCCCACGACCTGGAGGGCTGCGACACGGCACCAGCGGTCACCCCCACCCCCACCTAAAAACACTTTTAAGAAGCTTTCGTGCTATGGGATCGTAACACATTCTCTGCCTTTTGCATCCCATCCTCGTGCCTCTCTGCTACTTGTCCTAGCTGTCCCCACGCTCACCAACACGGACATCCCTCCAGCACAGAGAATCCTTAGCGGGTAAGGAGTGAACATGCAAACACTGGAAATAAAAAAACAACAACAACAAAAAATCCAACCTAATGGGGGATTTGAGGCTTTCTAGCTAACCTAATGGAAAAAAAGGATCAGCCTGGATGAAGGGACGCACCCCGCCGCTGCTCTGAGCCTGGCTCCAAGCACGCACACATGGGCACACACGCCGCAGCCGCGCTGGGTCAAGGACCAGAGCACAGCTGGGACGGGACTGGGGGCTCGTCAGCTGCTGACTGCTTCCTGGATGTCACTCTGACCCCAATAGTTTTGCTCACATTGGGTTTGACAAGGGATACCGGGCACTGCATATGGGCAGCATCAACACAGCGAAGCCTGAGGGCTGGCAGAGCTTGGCTGGGCAGCACCATCCTGGGCACACCTATGGGAAATCCTATAGCCAGATACAGGGCCAGGAACACGCCTGACCCATGCCCGGGCACCCCGCTGGCAGTGCAGACCTCGTGTGAGCAGCAGAAACCCAGCAGCGAGCTTGGCAGGTCCTGCACCTTTCAGCTGAGGACCTCAAAGGGGATGAGGGTTGCCGACCTCATCCGGGAATAAACAGTTTCCTGCAAAGTTTTAAGGCAGGGATGACAGAGGGAGGGAAAACATCAACAACAATCGAAGGCATTTTGTTTCTGGAGACCCATCCGGAAAGTGGCCTGGCTGCTCCTCAGAGCAGAGTCCGAATTTCTATCATCAGCACTAAAGTTTGGGACAAAGAATTGCAAAGTCACAGCTTTTAGAAGCTTCTGAAAGCAAACAAGCTGACGAGGCCGGTGGTGCAGGCACACATTTACAGCCACGCACACGGCTGCCACGGACTCAGCACAGAAGCTGCGTGTCCTGCAGGCTGCTGACACTGCACACCTTAAGCTTTGTACCCCAACAACACAACACCACTGCCTGCACGGAGGTCACTTCTGCCTTAACATAAAACCCAGCAACGAGCACATGTCTGTTTGGACACAGCTGGAACGATCCCAAGCTCTTTTCCATGGGCAGCACGACGCTGGTTCAGGAGTCCTGCAGGGTGTACAAAGGAGAAGAGGCATTGTGGCACGAATCGCTTCGTTCAGAACGATATATATATTTGTCAGCTGTCATCAGAAGGCATTAGGAAGGCAGGAAAGTCACCTCCGAGGGGCTCAGCAGCAGCCACACTGCAAGGGAAACTGATCTGATTGTTCAACATTGAAGATTTATACAAAATAGCTTCAGTTCCGATCTCTAAACAGTATAAACACCCCCATCCACGCACGCGCCACACACACACACGGTGCTGTCCCTTTGAATTTAAAACACAAATACTGCAAAGTGGCAAATAAAATTTAAAAAAAAAAAAAAGCGACTTTTTTTTTTCTTTTTTCTTTCTTTTTTTTTTTTTTTTTTTTGGCAACTTTAAAAAAAAAAAAAAAATGGTTACGAACAATGTGGCATTGGTCCCTAAATCTAGAAAAGATATTTGGGCACAACATTGAAAGTCATAATGGGTTTTCTTTTCAAGAATTCAACATCTGGAAAAAAAAAAAAAAAAAAGACTGTAAAAGTAGCACTTAATTCTCGTTGAATTGTTTGACACAGTCACGTAAATTCATTAAAACATCAGGGGGGAAAAAAAAAAAATCTTTCACTAAAAAGCTTGGCTTTTAATCATCGGCTCTCGTTGACGTGAATTTGTTGGGAGAACGGGAAAGCTCGTACTGGAATGCTGCACGCTGCTGCTTGCCGAACTGGGGGAACTGGAATGTGTTGGGCTGGCAGCGCCCGCCAGCCCCGCTCAGTCCGCAATCTTCGCCATCTGCTGTTCCAGCTTGGAAATGCGCTCGTCTTGGTTGGTGATCGTGTCCTTGATGGATTTCAGCTCTTTCAAAATCTCATCCAATTTGGCTTCGTTTTGCTGGAAGGAAAGACAAGGTTTGTATTCGTTACGAGAGCTGGAAGGGTTCGGTCCAGCTGAATTGAGTTGTTAAAGCAAAGGGACTTCTCTGGATGGGAATCTTGCAAGGCACAAGTGTGCTGAACTCCCACCCTTAACATGGAATCACTAAGGTTGGAAAAGACCTCTGAGATCATCAAGTCCAACCATCAGCCCGCTCGTGGCTGTTTACACAAACCCTCCTTGCAGACAGTGGCCTGACCCAGCCCCAGTGTACTGCCATCACACGCAGCAGCTTTGCCAGAACTGTTTCTCAGGAGGGTAACCAATTTCAGGTCAGCACCCCCAAAAGCTTGTGGATTTTACTCACAGCGTCTGAGGCATCAGCTGCTTTCTTTGGAGCACTTATGAGATCACTTTTCTTGTTCGCAGCAGGCTTGTTGTCCAGTATATTCTTCTTGACCACCTTGAGATCCCTGTTCTTGCCAGGAATGTACCCGTGCTTCAAGGAAATGAGAAGGGGATCGGCGTTCTTCCCCTCAAACCACTCCTCCGCTTCCAGCGCTGCCTCTGGGCCGGCTGTGTCGGGGTACAGGTCGTCCTGGAAGAGGTCCGACTGCAAGGAGAAACGAACAGGTCAGGAGCTTTGGGGCTGGAAGGCAGCAGCGGCCCGCACACCACGCCAGCAGCGGCCTGCGCTCACCTTTCGAGGGACCGTCATGATGATGGGCTCACATTTCCGCTCATGAAGCTTGAAGAACCTTTCCAAAAAACAATGAGAAAGAGGCGTGACTTGGAAGCGAGGACAGCCGACACGCCACGCAGAGGAAGCCTCAGTTCTGCACAGCAGCATACTGAGAGGCAGAGGCAATGGAAAGCGAGAAATCCTAAGGAGTCACAGCGGGGCTACGCTGGAGCAGAGCCCTTGTAAGGGCTGGAGAAAGCCACCTGTGTGTGTGCAGAGCTCCCTCCGAGGCACTGCGTGCCTTCAGAGAGCACTTTGGCCAGAAGGGGCTGTCAGAATGGCACAGCCTGCTGCTCGGGCTGTCGAGACAAGCACCACACAAGTTATTTCCAGGTATGGCAGCAGCCAGCTTTCTGCTCACTATATAGAGTCTTACTCTGAGCCAGTTACACAAACTCCAATCCGTCAGCTCAGCCACTGGGGCACTGCTGCTGGAAAATTCATATGCTGCAGACAAATGCAGGCTTCGCTTCCTTCCTGGTTCTGCTTTCATTAATAACAAGAGGAGGACCAGACAGCTTCAGCAACCACCTCCAGCCCATTCCCTACCAGCAGCATGCCAGGAGCCACTGCAGACATCAGCCTGCATCCCTGAGGTGCTTTCCTTTGCCTTGCTTTCCTTGGTGAATCTGAACCACATCTGCACACGCTGCTGCTCGCAATTACTCTCTAAATTCCCGAGACAGCTTCCAAGCTGCTTGCTGCGTACAAGCTGGAGATTGGGATCTGCCTTTCTCCTTACCTGGCAATCTCGCACTTGTTCACATCAAGGCCCCTCTTTGGCATGAACCCCATCCCCCTCTGCGGCTCTTTGCTGCTGAAGGTGTTGAGGTAGTGAACGTAGGGGGACTCATCCGTGATCTCAAAGTAGCGAATGCTGCTGTCACCCTGCAGGACACAAGAAGATCACTCAGGAATGAATCCTACTACACCAGCATCTCTGAAACAGCAGGAGAGGGCAGCTTCTCATTAGTGGTCTACAAAGACATGGAATTTACTTGTACGGATCCTCCTTTTTAATTACTTGTTCACCCTTTCTTGTCTCTAGCTCCTTTTTATAGGAAGTCCAAAGCTGCAGCACTCAGAAGTGGGCACTCCAGAGCACTTAATGCCTACAAATTGCTTTCAGAAAGGAGCACAAGTGATCCCAGTTTTCTGTTATCGAACCCCACAAAATTAGCATGAGTGTTGCTGCATGCTCCATCACCTTCAAGTGTGAGGATAACAACATCTAAAATGCTCTTTCCTCCCACACTAACACACAGTCATTCAGGTCAACACCAACAAAAGATGTCTTAATGAAGGTATATGACTTGTTGCACGAAGAGCAGCTTTACCCATATAAATTCATCTCAGAGAAACATCCAGTTACACACCAGACCTTCACAGTGCAGACCTCACAGGCTCTGTGTAGCCCTGCAGAGTGAGGATCAAAGCAGCCTGGATTTTTTCACATTTGTCTGCAGCTTCATCAGTGTCACTCATTCAATCAGTCTACCTCTCAACAAGCCTGGTCATCAATAGCTTCTCCTCACCTTGCCACACAAGTAAATAATGTTGGTATCTGGGTCGTAGAACGGCAGCAGGACCCCGTTGCTGGTGTCCATCTCGTGAAGGGCTATTGGCTCCTCCATGTTTTTCTGGAAATTTGAAAAAGGAAATTCTGTTGCTAACAAAGAATGGAAAAGCTGATGTTGACATGGGATCTACATTGTTACCAGTTCTTTGGAGCTAGAGGAACACTCAGCTTCCTCACCCTGAAGGCCCTGTGAGTTAGAGTAACAAATGCTGATGCTTTGCAAGCTCATTCATTCCCTCAGGATGTTTTAATCACAAGACACATTCAGAGCAGGACCCCAAGTAATTCACAAAGTCAAGGGAAAGGCATGACAGTCATGTTAGTGAATGTCCTGTGCCAGTGAGACGGATTTGCTGCTGTCTCACTCTGTACATACAGCTCATGTACTCTCCCTGCACTTCAGATGGGCAGCTGCCAGCTTCACTTCTGCTCTCGGTGAGGCAGGGGCTGACAGAAGCGAACCCACTTCCTCTCCTGAGCGAGCACCGAGCCCAAATAACATCAACATGCTCTGGCACAGGAAGTCTGAGTAGGATCAGAGAGAAGAAGGAAGAAACTCAAATAGATCAACTAAACACAGCAGCTGACTGTAGGTCCTGGTCGCCAGTTCAGCCGGGCACTACAGCAGCACAGCAGCAGTGGGATAGGAACCTACTGGATTCCAGAGGGCCAGCTGCCGTTCGCTCATGCGGCTGAAGCCGGTCGTGAAGATGTTTCCATCAGCGAGGAAAATGGCTCGCATGGGCCGGGCTCCCTCGTGGGTTTTCTCTTTCTCCTGAAATAGAGGTAAGGAACAGCCTTTAGCCAGCAGCAGAAGGCCCCTCTGGTGGTGACTTCTCTTCTGACTGCACAGAACGCCGGCAGGACGCGCTGCCCCTCCATGCAGGATGCTGACTATAGGGAGCAACATCCAGCCATCCCTGCCTGATGCTTGAGGGAAGAAAGCCATTACTAAGCTACAAAAGAAGTGGTCACAGCCAGTTCGTTTCAGCTTCGCCTCTCCTATTCTTACAAGGTCGAAGGAAGACTTCTTCGCAAGCTACAATGCATGCAGGCTGCTAAATCTCCGTTCTGCGTACACAACTTTGAAACTGTAATTATGCAAAAGGATTAGATGCGGAATTACACTCCTGCAGGTTTTAAAACTGAGCCCTCAAATCCCAGTTCAAACACTAATTCCAATAAACCCAGACAAATCCTCCAACCACTGCTATTCCTCTTGTAATTTCTGTCTCACTTTGGAACAGACGACTAAATGCGGCGTGCACTAGGAAGAAAGCTTCTTTCTTTACACGCTCTCGCTCTCTGCTGAAGTGAAATGACTGCACAAACTTACAGCGATGATTTCTTGTTTCCTGGGGTCAATGATTCGAACTTTTTTGTCTTTGGAAGCTGTACAGATTAGGCTGCCATTGCGATTCCAGCTCACGTTGTAGATCACATCCACGTGCATGTCATCCAAGTTGATGAGGGCTTCACCTGTTCCCACGTTCCAGATGATAATTGCATTATCACAGCCTGAAAGAGAAAATAAAAGCTTAAAGATCGCAGCCGTGATGCGAACAGAAGAAAGCCAGCAGCAGAGAACAAGGAATACGACCTGCTGCAGCTGCAGTGCCTCAGGCACCATCTCTTAAGCATGCTCTGTGTGCAGAGCCCCAGGCAGCACCACCTCACTTGAATACAGGGTCAGAGTGGGGACGAAGCGGCCAGAGAAGGCAAAGAGGTGATGTTCTTACAGCACTGACGTGACAGTCACTGCCCACTCTGGTTACAGAGATTTGCAGCAGACAGAGCGGCGTGGATGGAAAATTAGGCAAGTGAGAGTAGAAGAAACAGCAGAACATGATGGGGAAAAAAACCAGCAGGCATCAAAAGCCGAGGTCAGCAGTTTCACGAGGATCATTAGGCAGGTGGTTTTGTTCAAGGACCAAACAGCAAGAAGATAGAGAATAAAGCCTTGAACAAGATGACAGCAAAATAAAGAACAGGACTGCAGCCGTAAGATCCCAGGTAAGGGAACAAAAGCACAATGTGCAAGCTAGCAGAGCTTCCTAATGCTTAAGGAGGGGTGAAAACACACTGAGGGCAAGATAACGATTCCTGTGCACTCCCAAACAGTCCAAGAGATATCCAACATCAGTTTGTTGGCACTAAGAGGAAGCCTGGAGGCTGCAGTGACCTGATGGCATCCTCCTGGCCAGGCTGCCCGGACACACACAACAGGAGTCTGAGCAAGCAAGCTGCCTTCTCCTCTTGTGCATTCCCACACCGAGCTCCATTAATTTAACTGCCATGAAGTCTGCATCAAAGCATTTTTGGGGAAACCAGATCAAAACCAAACCAACACCTCAGAGAGCCTTCACATCTCCCAAAAAACACACAGCTCATCTGACAGTCCAGCTGAAACCATTTGCTGCTTCTATTACGCTCCAAGCTAAAGGTCGTGCTACGAAAGCTGCAGAGTGAGCTAATGGATAACGACTTTCCATTTTATTTCCATAACGATTTGACTGTTTTTCAGTGGCCAAAAGAATCTCATTGCATAAACTGTACCAGCCGAGGAGGCAACGTGGAAAATACTGAAAGTCTGTGGAATGAAGAGCCAGGCATTAGGACAGCTCGCAGAGATCAGTGAAATGGAGGAACAGTTGGGCCTTTTATAGAAAGTACACGAAAACAGGGACGAGGAGAGTGCATGTAAACGGCCATCAGCTGATGAAACTTGCAGATCCAAGAAAATCTAACAGCTGTAATCCCATAATTCATGCCTCCAATTTCCTGCTTCTTGGCCCTGCAAACTGAAGGCAATAAAAGGCCAAGATAAGGAGGGGGCTGCGTGCCACGTGTCCCAGTGTTCCTAGGAACTGTCACGGGTCTTGTGATTCACCGGCCTGAAGCAGCTGGGAGAGGAAAGGAGGAGCCACCAGCCCCCTCTCCTCCAATACAGCCACGCAGGATGCCACGGGGGTGCACTGCCACATACCTGCACTGAGCAGCACGTTGCGCGCCGTCGGGTGCCAAGCCACGATGCCCACTCGCTTCGAATGGCCTTCTAGAACTACCACTGGCTCTGTCAAGGACAGCGTGAGCCCGTTCTCGGGAATCTGCCACACCTGGAAAGGGGAAAAGGGAAGACGGTGAGCCAAGGGGCACCCCTCTGACGAGCACAGGACTCGTTTGCTTCACGCATCCTGTGCCAAGCCGCAGCGGGAGCACAGGTTGTCACTTATCCCTCCGTTTCCCCATTTATGTGGAAGAGATTGAGAGCTTCTGTCTGGGCTGAGTGTAACATCCTTCCCAGCACAGCACCTGACTGCTGGCTGGTCATGCTGCAAATCTCCTCCACCACCACGTCCACCATCAGCTGCTGCCTGCGAAGGACTCAGAAAACATTGCCTCGCTGCTCAATTCCACCTGAACCAGCTGCTGTCCTTCCAAGTTATGCTTGGCCCTCATAGAGAAGTCGCAGCTATGCTGGGGCTGACTTCTTTAGAAACGCTGGCTATTAGTTTTCAGTCTCACCTACGTGGCTCCTGCTGGTCAGGACAGTGCCACCAGGGGGAGGAGCAGCCCCAGGGCCCTGATCACCCCTCTGCAGTTCCAGCTGTGGGGCCAGGACAGCTACACTGACCCCAGGTGGTGCCTTCTGCGATGGGCAGTGATGGGAGAGAAGGTCCATCCCCGTGCCCCAGGGCAGGAGCAGCCCACCAAAGCTATTGCTGCAGTTCAGCGCTGGACAACCATCTTTGAACTGAGTTTGACCTACATCCGGCATGTTAAAAAAAATTAAAGGAGAAGCCTTAAACCGAGCACTTATAGCTGCTGGAGGTAGGTGGCAGCAGCAGAGCACGTTTGCTTCCCTTCTATTGTTTGCTTTTTTCTGGAGGAGAAGAGGGATGGCCAAGCCCTGCCCGCAGTGCCCAGCGAGCTGTCAGAGGCAGCAGGATGATTCCGGAACCGAGGCAGCTCACCTCCAAACAACCCCACACGATTTCAGCAGCGCTGCTGCTCCCCTGCTTGCACCCTCCAGGGTTTCAAACCCCTCCTTCTCCTCCTGCCCAGCACCAGGATGGCGAGTGCTGGCTTTCACCTCTTTAATCACGTTACAAAGAGCACGGCAGCATCGGCAACTGCAGCCTCCCTCTGAAAGCAAAATACACCTTGCACACTGCAACAAGTCATCGCACCTGCCCCTGACAAGGTAACACTGGGTTACAGAGCTGTCAGCTCTTACAGGAGCAGCTTTGTTCGTGCCAGCCAGGGAATAAAAGCCTGACAGCAGCAACAGCTAACGCACGTCTGCTGACAGCCACGCAGAGCTTCACAGCCAGCCTGCTAAAACTGGCACTGGTGCTTAATGTAATTATTTTACGTAGGTCTCCCAGGAACCACCTCCAAAGCCTTAATGATTTTGAGTGCAAATGCAACACTGCAGGAAAGAGCTGCTGCCTGAGGCAGACGGCGGGGAGGGGTGGGAGCACTGGGGAGGGGGCTGTGCAGCCCCCATGGGGACGATGGGTGCAGCCTGGGGCACAGTTGGGAGAGGACCAGGAAGAAGAAAAGACCCAGAAGCCACCCAGAATGCTTCTGCTCTAGACAAAAATGCCAGGACAGTGAGGACTACCAGAGGCAGGCTGATGTTGTGCTGAGGATGAGGCAGGGAACCAGCCCTCTGCTCACCCCAGGGTGCTTGGAGAGCCCTTGGAAATGGCAAGCCTTGATGAGCACAGCGTTTTTTTTCCCCTTGGAGGGGCAAGGCTGTTCTTCCACGCTGCCCTGCCCCACACACACGCAGCCTCACCCCAAGCGGATGGCTGTCCTGCTGTTTGCAGGGCAGCTTCGAAAATGGGGTTTATTCACAAACAAGTGGAGCAGCACCAGCTGGGCTGAGCCAGGGCAGCTTTCTGAGCCACAGCTCCAACCACGGGGAACCAGCAAGTGAAGGGTGGGAGAGGAGAGGGGGGAACTGCAGGCAGAAACTAACGGAAGGGATTTTTAAGAACGCTCTGGAGGATGGAGATATCTTTTTTTTCTTCAAGGGAAAGAGGGAAAGCCCCTATAGCTTACAGCAGCTGCAGGCCAGCGTAATCCCCTGCAGATTACACAAACTATTGACCTAATAATCCTGCTTGATATTGCAAAAAAGGCCAGGAGTGTAAAAGGTCGGGGTGTGCTCCCGAGCGACCCGGCTCGGCATTCCTGCATGGGGTGGGAACCTCCCTGCGTGGGATGGAATGGGCACAGCACAGCTTCCCACGTGGAGGCCTTCACACTGCACGGTGAAATGAATGAGCCCTGGGTTTTACCTGCATCCCTGCAGGAGCAGGCACTCGGGGCAGCCATTCTGACCGCTGCATGGCGCTGCGAGGGCTCCGTTTTCATTTGAAACCAATTTGCTCCATGGAATGAACTCTTCTCTGGTCATTAAAAACGAGGCCATTAGCGTTCACCTTCTAATGAAGCAAATTTCCCCTATCTGAGAAAGGCCATCTGATACCATTTACGAGCCTTTCCAGAATCAAACGTTTTCCAGCTGAATTAAAAAACCTTCAGTGCATTACAGTCACTCAGCAGAGCACCAAGCATGAATATTTAAGTAATTCCTGATTTGCTGGCACAAGAGAATCTTTCTTCAAAGAGAGGCCACAGAAGGTACCCGCATGCCACTGCGTTTTCAAGGAAACCTTTCTGAGAGCAGCGTGGAGCAGAGGAGATGGGAATGCCCCACTGGTATATAAAAAAAAGATGTCTGCTTTCCCAGTGCGCTAATGAGCCCAAATAATTACCTGTTCAGATGCAGCTCCCAGTCTGTTTTCACCTTACAGATCGACCTTTCTCATTGCTTGGCTGCACAGATTCTCAGAGCCACGTTCTCCCCCTCACCATGAGCCTAGCTGACACTGATGGGTCCTGTTGTGGCACAGGGTCAGATCTCAAATCCTTCAGCACCAACGTACAGTTGGCCTTTGAAGACCTAAGTTACCTTTTAAAAGCAGCTGGTGCTTCTGCAAAAAGCCACATGATTTTCCCCCGTCACATCACTGATTTTTGCATTCTGTGTTGGCTAATGAGCAGTTCAGAGCTGAAGAACTGCTCCATATCCCTCAAAGGAATTAAGACAAGTTTATTCAGAGCCAGGCTGCTCGGGAAGCAGGACTCCAAAACCTCTGCTGAAGAAAAGCAAGGAAAACAGGATGCGGAACAACTTGTGCCAAGCCAGACAAGCAATTAAGGCTGGGACGGCTCAGCTCACCGGCTCATCCAGTTCCTCTCCCAAGCAATCCAGGCCAGGCGTGTTCTTTACACTACAATCTCCAGCTCTCTGTCCAGTCCAGTTAATACGTGTCCCAGATGACTTGCCCATCAGAAACTAAGCGAGACCTAACAAGAGACTCAGCCGAGCCTTCAGCCAGCCCTCTTTGCTTTCTCTTCCGCTTCTTTCCACGCAATTCACAGCCACCATTTCCCAGACCCACACATACTGGGTGTGGGGACGGGATGGGCAGTTACCCTGGAGCAGACAAAGCCCTGCAGAGCTGTTTGCACAGCAGCGGGCTCCGACGCACGTGGACAGTATTGTCCATGCATCAAGAGCATTTGGACAACTTGTAATTGAACACTGTTGGTTTTTCTACATAATTCAGTCCCTCTGGAGCCTTGCAACATACTTGTCATTGCACTTGGATTAGAGACTTATCTTGCCTCCCCAAAGCAGCTATGGACTATGGCTTCGTCTGCTTCTGTTGATGCTCATGTTTCAGAAGGCATTCATTCTGACTCACAGCCTTTCTGGATTCTGGTTTCTAGAGGAACAAAACAGCATCCTTCAAAGCTCAGCCCTAGCCCAGTAGCGACTGTTACAAACACAGAAGCTTGTTGTTTTGTTTAATATTAAATTTAGTATGCTTTGTTAACATGCTTTGGCTTCCAAGACAGAGAGATCACAAGCAAGCGCTGTCCCAGGATAAGCCACTTGGGATGAATCCCCTCCCAAACATTTTAACGATGAACAGAAGCAATGGAATTTATCTGACATGATCTATAATAAGATTTCAATATAACATTCAGCCTACAGCATTTCTAAATATGGCCAAAGATCACTGAAGTTATTTGGCATTATTTCATCTTACAAGCATTTTCTTTCACTTATTCTGCTGTGTTTGCATACACAGGATTCCACATCCATCACTGAGCAAGGTCGTCTATTGTTCAGTGGGTAAAACAGGACTCGGGACCAAGGCTGGCAGGTGTAAAAATTGGATCACTGTTCATAGACTTAAAAAAATAAATATAAATCTAAAAAATCCCAAACTTTTGACGTCTTCTCACAACGTGTGAGTAGGAAAAGATGTAAGTTTCAGCCTTAAACCAAGGGCTGAAGCAATTGTGAAAGCAGATGGGCTTGTTCCCCTTTAATCCCTATGGCTTTCCAGCACGCACCACCGCATCCATGTGGATACCTGAGATTGGGAACCTCCTCTGCCTCCTGTAAAGCGCTGCAAACCAAACCAAGCCACTGCCAGGTGGCACACTGCCTTCTCTTCCCCAGCATCAAATCCCCAGAGGCAGAACTGCTCTTCCACTTGTCCCAGAGAAAACGAAAAGTTGGATGCCAAGGCAGAAGGCATCCTCATTTCTTAAGCAGAACCAAAACCCGCTACAGAGAATGCCCGTTAGTACTCCTCCGTCAGCAAGGACTCTACCATTGGAATCAGGACACGAGCCCCATTTGCAGCATCGCTCCCAGCATGAAAGCAGGTCCACTCACCATGACGGTGCAGTCCTCAGAACCGCTGGCGATGACCTGGTCATTGTGGGGACACCAGTCAATGTCCAGCACCGGTCCCGTGTGCCCGCACACCGTTGGGTAGGACTTGTCAATTCGGCCCGTCTGGAGGGGAAAAGCGAGGAGGAGAGCTGTGATACGCTGACAACACAGAGCACATCTCAGACAACAGAGGAACACTCCTCCTAACGCTCCACCGAGGCTTTGGGTGTTGGGTTTTATGGCATTTGGAGCATCTCGTGCACCAACAGAGGAAACGAGCCGGCGACTCTCCTCTTGGAGACGTCCCGTGGTGCAGGCCAGCTCTGCTCGTGCTTCATGATGGCGGGCAGCCACAGCTAAAGATAACCGGGCTGCAGCTCTAATTGCAGGGTGCTGCAGTGCTCGGAGTTCACCAAGCGTCCTCGCTTTCATCCCAAAGGCATTTTGCTGAGATGGAAAGCTTTTAAGGCGCAGTTAAGCGAAGCAAAACACTGTGTTTCAGGGCTAAATGATAAATGCTGTTGATCCACTGACTGCCACCGCGACGCCCTCGCTGATCCCCACCTGCCCCTAGGGCACACCCCAGTGCCACCAGCATGCCACCAAGGTCAGCTCCTGGCACGGGTCAGCTCTCCAAGAGAACAAGCCAACCAAATGTCCCATGTGAGATGGATCTAGCAACGCCAGCACAGCACCCCTTTAACATCCTGAAACCAGAGCGAGGGGGGGATTCCCGTGGCCCTCCTGAAGGGTTTTGCCGCCCACAGATGATAGATGCCTCAGCAAAACACGGCCGAGGGGAGATGAGAGGCAGGGAGGGAAGGTTTTGGGACAGATTCTTCACTTTTTGTGTTTCAATACACGGAAGAAATGGTTGGCATTTCAGTTCTGCCACGTGGTGGTGACAGCGCCAGCCTTGGAGTTGGGCACAGCTCCTGCTGGTTGCCGTGCAGAAGGATCTCCCTGCTCAAAGGTGGAGGGTCAGAATCAGGCTGGATGTGGGCACTGGAGGACTGATGACCTCCAGACCTCTCCTGGTGAGAAAACAAGACAGAGATCCAACAGGCTCGGAGTTAAATCACAGGAACACCACAACAACCATTTCCTAAATGGCCAAATTCAGGTTTAAAAAAAAATAAAATGCTACAGGTGAGCAGCAGCGTGCATCCATCACTTGCACCGCACAACTCTCCTGCATGTGGAGTGACCTACGGAGAAAAATTCTTAATAAGGGAATTAAGAAAGGGAAAATGAGATGTTATTTATGAACAGGGACAGCCCCGTCCCCTGCACTGCTGCTGTGCAGAGAAGGGCTTTAGGATTTATGTGCGGGGGGGTTGGCCAAAAGCGGATTCTCGCATTAAAGTGCTACCGCAATCCTCCCAGGTTTGGTTTTGTTTCCTTTTTTTTTTTTTTTTTAAATGTAATCTTTTAATTAGTTAAGGATTTAAAATAAACCTCAAGTGCTGATACACAGCTTAAAATTAACTCAGTATGACTTCAAGAAATTAAATCCTTCTCAAAATCCATTACTGCTCTGCCTGAGCGACACTTCACAGTAACAGCTTTTGATGCTCTGAAAGTTGTAGTTCGATCAAAGTTATGAAAGCCAAAAAAGGTGAATCTGAGGATCAGTGCCAGCATGCTGGATGATGCTGAGCAGGAGCACGCTCAAAGTTCGGGTCCTTTGGCAGGGGTGGGCTGCCCTTAAGAACTGACAGACGAGAACAAAAAGCCCTGTTATTAAATCCAGAGGGGTCAGATAAGCAGCACGGGAAAACCATCCCTAACAGTGGCAGCTTCACCAATTAATGTGATCGCCTCACAACTGCTCCTTTGCCAGAAAAGGGCAATTGGCTGCAGGAAACAGCCCCCAGATTATGGTAAAAATATCGCTGGTAACAGCTGCTTCCCCCAGGCCAGGCTATGTTCACCACCACCAAGAGGGAAGTTGCACTGAGTTGCACAAGCAGCAGCGATTTCACCACCCTCACTTTGCAGAAGTCTGAAGAAAGAAATCAGGTTGCAAGCGCCAAGCCTAGAAAACAAATTGACAGCTACCTGTCCTCTTCTCTGAGCTGTGTGTTTTCCCTGTGACCATCTCCAGTTCTGCACACTCGGATGGAGTGAAGCTTGATGCACTCTGGGCACTGATCTTCCACCTCTGGTCGCAACAGCTGGCCACGCACGTGGCACTCAGGGAAAATAATATGGGATGCAATGGAAGTGAATTGCTCTCTCGTGACTGTGACAGCCATTAGTCACCACTAAACCAATCACGGCATCCATAGCTAATGTGGAAGGGGACGAGGAGAGATGATGGCCGCTCGGTGCAGCGATCCCTTCCATCCCTGCCTGCAGCCACCGAGCACGGCTTCCGCCCTTAGCATTGCACAAGGCCTGAAGAGCTGCAGCAGCCCAGCCTTGCACTGAGCACTACCTAAGCGTAAGGCAGGGAGGGAACAGCACTTGCCCCTCAATTTCCTACGGAAATGAGATTTCTGTAGCTTTAGCGCCTGCCCTCTCTTCCTTAGTGCATCAAGAACCTGATGATCTATCGCAAACGAGAGGACGGTGATAAATGAAAACTAGTAATATCTTGCTTTTTTGTCTAGTTGTCTTGAATTCTCATCTCTCCCACTCAACGTGCAACACTACTTGGAGCTGTGTGAGAATCTGAGCAAAATTTAGGGTAAAAAAAAAAAAAAAAAACTCCTTTGTGGTCTTCAGAGGGACAGAAAGAGTCCACAGTCACACTGGAGAAAGGCAGCACTTCCCCTTCTGGAGGCTTTATGTAACAGCTCACACTTTGCCACAACTGAGAACTCCCTGCAGCAGCATTTTCTTCTTTGCAAGCCACAAAGATTTTGCAAGGTGGGGGGGGGGGGAAGTGTCCTCAGTCTCCTTTGTAGTGCAGCCCAGCACCCTGGTGTTTGTGAGCCACTTTCCCCAGCACACTGGGAAACTCCCAGTTTTCACCTCCATGGAGCTGCTGGGAGCAGCGTGCAGGAAGCGAGGTTCCAAATGAGCTGTCTGGAGCGTGCTTGTGGGGCTGGTGTACACCTCCACCCTGGGCTCCCTCCCTGTGCACCCACTGCAGACACTGGGATCAGGATCCCGGTTCAGCTCAGCAGTCCTGCTCTGCATCGTGCTGCTCAGTGCCCCTCACACACAATCTACAACAAGTGTGCCGTTTCCACTGTTTTTCCCCGACGCGCACAGCTCGCTCACGCCGATGAGCCTATTATCTGCTCTCCATAATGGATAGAGATTAAAGCACTTTATCTACAGCTTGCTCTGCAGAGCAGCTAACCCGCGGGAATTGCAATTCCCAGCGAGTCCGAAGGCTCCTGCCGGCACACGGGGACGGTGATTCCCGGCCCGGTCCATGCACAGGGCGGGAGGACAAAGCAGCCGCCGCCGGCATCGAGCTCCGCTGACCGCAGCCCCGGCCACGCAGGGGTTAACCGGCGCGCACTTGCCGCGCCGCGGCTCCGCCCCCGCCAATCAGCGCGGCGGCTGCCGGCGGCCCCGAGCGCTGTCATGACCATATAAGGCAAAAAGCCGCGGCCGCCGCAGTACCGCTGCGGCGGGCGCGGGAACGCGCGCGCGCGGCGCGGGAAAGGGCGGGGGAGTGACACGTGCGCGGCCCGGAGCCGGCAGCGCCCGCAAAGCACAGCGGGCCCGAGAGGGGTGAACGGAGGGCCCCCCCCCCTAGCGGGGCCTGGAGCCGGTGTTACAGGGGGCTCCTGCAGCCCTGGCCGTGCTGACAGCTCCCGCAGGTCAGACTGTGAGAGTGATGCCCCAGGGGTTGGAAGGGGGCTGCTTTCTCTGCAGCCAGAGCTGCATCAGGTGTTAAACGTTAAAACCATACCAAAGGCAAGGTGTAAAAGTGGCTGCTTTCATCCCCAGAACATAACAGCAAGCACCATGCTGTGAGAACTCGAACACCTGTGCTAAATGGACTAAATCAGAAGTCGGAATGTGGGGGTGTTCAGGGTGCTGAAGGAGCAAGTGTTGTCACCTATGGAGGCAGGAATAAAAGAGGGTCACAGGGAAGCGATAGATCATGGCCCACAACGTGCTGTGCTGCAAAAGAAAGCATCAGGCTGAGGGATTTAGGGCAGCCAGCCATGCCCCTAACCTCATCATATGGGAACACTAGGGAACTGGAAAACAGGGAGGGAATGTGGCTGGGGACACAGAAGTGAAGGCAAAAGATAGCAAGAGGAATCATCGAATAAATTAAAAAAAAAAACAACAAACCAACAACCCACCAAATAATAACACATAGCAAGGGGAAAATAGGAACATGTCCTGGCAGGGCTGTGCTGCGAGGCATGCAATGCCACAGCAACTGAGCAAAGGGCTTCCAACCCAGGTCTGTGCTGTGGCACCAGGCTTGGGCAGGAGCAAGACATGCAGCTCGAGGACAGCACAACCCAGAATGCTTGCAAAGAACTGCTGTGGAGATGAGCATAATGCAGAGCTATATAAGAGCCCGGGGGCTGGCTTGCTTCGTTAGCGCTAGCAAGGCAGAAGTGAGAACTCGCCACGTCTGGTCCTGTGATGCACTCCCCATCAGAATGTTATATTCACTTCTGGTCACCACTGCTATTTACAGCAGGACAGATCTGCACACGGAGCTAGGAAAAAAGGGCTGATAATAGGCAAGACACGTGAAGAGTATGGCTAAGAGAGGTGTGAGGGTCACAAAGACAAAACGTTACTATGAAGGAATGCTAGCTTTTCTTTTTTCCTTATTCGCACAAGCACAAAATGCCATCTCAAACAAAAAATAGGAAGGTTTTGAACGAATGAGGAAACACCAGGAGATGATGGAACACACCACGGAGCACACTTCCTGATCTGGTGCTCCTCTGTTGGAAAGAACCGTTTTTCTAAAGGGTTATGAACCCAAATCTAACTGCTTCTGTAAAGCAACACCATCAAAATACTTGAGCTCTACGTTTGTATTAGAATCAGTTTATATCAGTATTGGGCTACTGATTCTAACATGGCAAGAATTTACACTAAGTACATAAATGAAGCCAGACATGCAATTTTTGAAGCATCAAACTGCAGAATTGAGGAGAGCAAGAAACATTCTCAGTACAATCCGCTATCATTCTTAAAGACATTTATTTCCCTTCATCTCATCAAGCTATCCATCTTACATATTGTAAATTTTCAAAGGAGAAAAAATTCCTGTGGAAAGAAATTACTAAGATGAAGTAATGCATCCAGGTTTGATGTTTCATGCTTTTGTTTTTAACTACGAACACATGAAGGGATCAGGGTGGCCAAGCGCCTGTCAAGGATTTTCAGGTTAGCATTCCTGTAATCTGACTGTGGTAAAAGCCAGCGCATCAGAAAGGGAGAGGAGAGCAGCATTCTCCTGCAAGGATGAAAGATGCACTGTGGTTTTTCCACATGATACCCGGGGGCAGAACAAATTTATAGAATTTATTTCAGTCTGAGACACTGCTCCTGCTCATTCGTACACTTTTATTCCATAAAATTATGAGACTGATGGGGTGATTTCCATGCCCATCTTTACAGCCTCCTCCAGCTATTTGATGCAGCCATTCTCGTAGCTGGTGGGCAGGAACCTAGCCTTTCTGTGCGCTTTACGAAGCATAGGCCTGGGGAGCTACAAAAATATTCAAAGGGAAGAGAAGTAAATTGTACATACAGCCTCATTGTGACATTATTTCTTGGAGACTGAGCAGCATTTGGCACAGAAAAAGTGAGGGATAGGCTCAGACGAAGCACTGCTCCTCTCTGTGTAAGGTACTAAGGGCTGGCAAGAGCTGGCTGCAGTATCAGAGCCCAGACACAGCCACACAGGCTGGGACAGCTGCAGGAGAGCTGCAAGGGCCCTGGAGCTGCTGCCTTACTGAACTAGTTCTTGTCTCACACCATACAACAGAAGTGTAATGACAGGACAAGCAGCAGCCAGACCAGCTGTGCCATGGTCACGAGGGCTGTGCACATGCACCGCATGAAGCAGAACCCAGCTGTGCCACCCACCCCATCCTGGTCTGCAGGGAGCATTCCCGAATTTAGCGATTCCCACAAAGCTCAGGGAGCCAAGTCCTGATGGCAGAAAAACCAGACTGCAGCTAGCACAAATGGAGAGGCTTTAGGAGGAGCATGAGTTCTACTCAGAAACCTCTGACATAAAGATTTGTTTTAGATCAGTCAAGCAAACTGCTTATTTACTGTGTTTAATGCACAGGAAGCGTTATTCTGATTCCAGCGGCATTACACGTGTTCTTACACAGCATGACCGAGCAAGGTTTGTCACAACACAGCAGAGACTTCACACGCATAGCACTGTTCACAAACAAGCGTTGAAATGACAAGGGAAAGCTGAGCATATTAACAGCGAGAAACTCAGCAGCACTCACCTTGTGCAAAGGCAGCACCAGGAAGGCCCCGCCGCCGCTCGCGTCCACGATGATGGCAACGAACCTGGGGTTCACAGCACAGAAGGAGCTGTCCCAGGTGACGCGGGAGACGCGGATGTCATCGTAGCACTGGTCGTTCTTCACGGCCTGGCCGAACACATGCCGGAATTTGCTCTGTCGTACCACTCGCCTCATTGTGTCTGTGGAGAAGAGGAATGGCAGAGGGTGGTCAGCCAGATGCAGGGACCTGCTGCTTGTCAGAAGACAAGTCAAGGACTTGTCACCTCGCTGTCACCCGGCACCACCGCTACACAATGCAGTTTCACACACCGCTGCGTTCACAGGGAGCTTCCTGTAGACCTGCTAAGTTCTCGGCTTGTTTTGCATTTAAAAAACAACACAGATTGCCTCATCCCTGACACAACCAAACCGCACACTCAAGGGTGTTTCACAGAAGGAGCTCGCTGGTTAAGTGTCAGCGTTGCTATTGTAGACGCTCCTTCTGCAGCAAAGGAAGTTCCTAATCCTAAAAGCAGTTTTTAGTCAAGTCTCCGCATATTTTCAGGGATAAATCTGGTCTTGGATTGAACTTGTTTACTTTCAAGTCAGACAGGGTCCAGAAGATGTAAATAAAAACGCGAGCTCTCAAAATCCGGTGTTCCTGTGAAGTGGTTCCACATGTCAGCTAGCTTCCACTTCTTTCTTCTAACTCCAAAATCTCACTAAAAAAATAATAAAATTAAGTTTCCTAGGCAGAAAGGAGTAATGGAAACAACCTAATGACTCAAATTAACTTAGCGTGTCTCTAGCACTTCTCTTGAGAAAAGGATTTTCAAGAAGGCTTGAGTTAAAATAGAGGGAAACTGACCAGCATGGAAAATTCCAGCGCTGGATGAAGACTCAGGTATGGGACCTCGTGTGAATCCCAGCCCTGGAAGCAAGCATCCACCTCCTGCCTTGCCTCCCAGAAACTCCCTTTGTGGAAGGAGAGCTGGGAAAGCCACACTGCTTCACAAAGCTGCTCCCTGCAGACCTAGTCTGATGCCCAAGTGAGAGACTGAGCAGAGTGCGAGTGCATCTCTGCTTTTTGGTGATGAAAGGCTGTGCATCCATCTGACGGCAGCGCCTTCGCGTGAGAGCGCTGAAAGAGACTGCAGAACGAGCGCCGTTTGTAGTTGTGAGGTTAGAAAAAATTAACGGCGACAAAGAGCTGCAAAACTGGAGCAAAGCACTCATCAGAGCTGGGAAATCAGCAGTCACACGGTGTTTGAAGGGGAGAAAAATGTTACAATTAGTGTCACAGACAGCTATAGAGCGAAACACTCCGCTCTCGACGTTTGTAAGAAAAAAGCACTCTGCCTGCTTTCCACTAGATCCCCCCGAGCACCATGCAGCCCCACTGTCCCCTGCCATCACAAGGCTCTGCCCAGGTGGGGGCATGGACAAGGACAGTTTCTGATGGTCTGTTCAATCTCCCAAATTAATTCAGTCACTGTGAAGCTACAGAAGTGCCACAAACACCATTTTGTTATCACAGAGTTGTAGAATGCACTGAGTCAGAAGGGATCCCTGAAGGCCATCAGGTCCAACTCCCTAAAGTGCACAGGGACACCCACAGCTCCATCAGTGCTCAAAGCCCCGTGCCCTGACTGTGGGTGTCTGCAGGGATGGGGCACCACCACCTCTCTGGGCACTCTGTGCCAGTGCTTGTGCGGTTTATTTAAAAAAAAAAAAAAGGCAATTGTAATTTTTAAATGCAAAACATTGTGAACAATTACGATTCCCAGATGAAAAAAGCTACATACAACTTATTAACGATGACTGTCATGTTACGGATGAACTTAGACTTCCTCTGTCAGTTAGTGGAATTGCACAACGCACGTTCTGCCACACGTTGCACTTAAAACCACGGGGCTGCTCTGGGCTGGGCACACCCAGCGACAGCACAGCGCGATGGGAAGCCACCAACCAGCAGCGATAAGAGCGCGAAGCACGGCCCACCGGCGCCATTTTGCGCCCTCAGCAGGCCTCAGCAAATCCTGACCCAAGTGGATTTCAGCTCAAGATGCCTGAAAGAAACAAAAACATGCCGTCCTCCTGCTGCCTGAGGCCTGATGGAGATGTATCACGCAAGAAACACAGCTCCACACCCAGTTACTAATCTATTGCACAGAAGCAGAGAGGCCGGGCCTACTCCCTGTGAGCCATTAGTGCTGCATGGCGGTGGGCCACAGAGCTTTGGGTCCACTGCTGCGAGTCCTGCCCTCAGCACTGGCTCTGTGGGCTCCCAGTGCTGTCCCCATCCCCAGCACCAGCCACACATTGCCTTGCTGGTCACACTGGTTCCCTAGTGGGAACGTGGACTGTTCTTATCCCACTGATGTTTCATTAGAAGGTAAAGTGAGGGCTTAGAGCAGCCTTGCCAAGTTAACGCGCAGCAAATTGCCCACTGCCAACATACGGTGCATGCAGGGGTTTTGCGATTTGTCTGCTTTAATGCTGAGAACGTGGATATGGTAGTTAAAAAGAGGGATTGTTAGTATAGCTTGGATAATTATACCTCTCCTTCACTTCATCAATACCAGGACGCCACAAGAGAGAAAGTTCCTCTCAAGCATTCTGTTTTTTCCAACAGTAAAATCCTGCTACGCAATTTGCCTCATTTTTATCATTTGACAGAATTTTTCCCATTTTGACAGGGTAAATTTCTTGTTTTCCACAATCGACATTTAAAAACACAGAGAGCCAGATGTATCCCAAAATACCCCCATTTGTTCCAAACCGATTTGTTCAAGCACACCTTTGCTGCCCTCTTCCCCCACCTACAGCTCATCATTCTTAGCAGGAGCTCTCCATGATGAACACATGGTGAACAGCCTCCGAGTCCTCATTTCCATAGCAAAGGGAGTGAGTCTTGGCTTTGGATCACAGCCATTTTGATCTGGCTGCTCTCCAAAGAGAAGTGAGGAAAAAATAAATGTGCAGGCTCCAGCTATAAAGAGCAGCAAGTATGGATCTTCCTGCACAGCACAGAAAGTGGGCAGGTGGAAAACAACACAGGGTTAGCTTGATCCTGAGAACCAAGAAGAGTTGTCATCTCCCTATGCCAGCCTCTTGTTAAAATGTGAAGAGCGTTTAGTATCCTAATTTGTCTCTCAGAACTGAAGTGTGAAGGATCGCTCTTCCACCACCCACAAAATGAGCAGAATTTGGAAGCTCTGTCCCTGGAGACACCCAAGGTCAGGGGATGGGGCTCTGAGCACCTGATGGAGCTGTGGGTGTCCCTGTGCACTGCAGTGGAGTTGGATCAGATGACCTTTAAGGATCACTTCCAATTGAACAGATTCTACAAATCTAATTTGGGATTTGGGCTGGGACGGGTCCTCCTGGCCATCAGCAGAGATGGGCTGAAGGTAGGGCAGCACTCAGCCTGCTCACTCCCAGGATTATACAGTAAAATGCCAAAATTGACGCCGATCCGCTGTCTGGAAAGAGTGATGCAGCCTTCGGCATCTGCAAAACGCTGCAAGGCTTCTGGTGGCTGCAGCACAGCATGGCCAAACAGGGCTGGGCTTCAGCAGCAGACTCAGTGTTAAGCTTTCAAAAGAGAAGGATAATTAGATCGTGGTTTCTGCCACTAAATCTGAGCTGAGGAGCTGGAACGATCTTCGTACACTTGCTAGACAGGAAATGCTTTTTTTTTTTTTTTGTAAAGTACAACTTTGCAGGATTTAAAGCCTCACTGCTGAGAGCTGAAAGGAGTTTGAATTTTGCCAGAGTTACAGCCCTCAGCAAAATTAGAACAGAAGCGCTCGACGCCCTGCAAAGACAGCGACAATAGAAGTGCTGACAGCTCTGTGCCTGAACCGATCTCCTGGACCCGCTCGGGGACACCGACATCTTGCGTGTCCTGTGTGGGGCACAGCAAAGAGCCTTCCGCTTTCAGTCTTTTCCTCCCCACATGTCAAGTGACTTCCAGCTGAATTTTACCTCGCATTCAATTCTGTCTCCCACTACCATATGGTTCAGGCTCCGGCCTTTGTTTCAGCTTTTAAAAGGATCTCAGAAATGCAGAATGCCATCAGCCATACTCGCACAGTGATACTTTTCATTCCATTTCTTTCTGAACTCCCATCACGATGTGTCACAAGAGTTACCATGAGTTTGCCCATTTTCCTGTTTATAAAGGATTTATCTGTCTAGAGAAGCCAACAGATGTATTTCTGTGGCTTCGGAGGGTTTTCACGCTGCTTATGCAAGAGGAAACGCATCCTGCTAGGGAACACTTACAGGAAAACCCCCCACTAATGGCAAAATCCTGCTCAGCCCATGTGATTGTGATCCCTTCTGGAAAGAGCGACATTTGAAAGAAAGGGTTGGTTTCAGCCACAGCCAGCCGGAGGCTACGGCTAAGGAGGGGGGATACAAAGCAACCAGACTGGGAGAATGGCACTTCCTTAAAAAACGCTGCTTCTTTTGGGGATGGAAAGGAGCAGGGCTTTTCCTTAAATGGGAAACTTGAAGATAAGCAAAAGTTGCATCTGTTTATGGTAAGCCCCAAACTCCATTCAGCACCAGCTTTATTGAAGGGATTCCATGCGCTTCAGCAGCGGCTTTGAAATAAATTCAGTCTCAGATAATGATCAACAAATGCAAAGCAGATAAGGAGAAAGACCAAGGCACTGTAGGCAATGTCACCAGAGCAGATCACTATCGATGCCCGCTATGAGGGGACACCTGCCTTGCTGGTGACATGGAGAGTCCCTTCTGTCCCTGCCAGCAGGCAGCAAGCCCCTGTGTTCAGTATCTGACTGGGTCTCCCTGAAGGCACTTAGGTGAGATCCCTGTGCCTGGGCAGAAGTAAGGAGTGCTCACAGCTGAAACTTCACAAAAACCATCAGAAAGGACTTCATGGTCCCAAACCAATAACCAGGCCACAGATGTTTCAATGTCCTGTACGCATGGCAGAGAACAGCCTCACCACCGCACGCAGCAACATCTGCAGAGCAGTTGGATGTAGCCGAGATAAGCACCATAGAATCCCACGAGGAACACTGCAATGTCCTCTGCAGATGGCTCTGACCACTGCATGGCAGATAAGGTGCAGAGGCAGATGTAGAGCAGAGGGTGCGAGCCCATCGCTGTGCTGCTCCTGCTGCCCATACCACGTGAGAACACTTCTTTAACAATTTTAAACTAAAAGAGGAAAGATTTAGGTTAGATGTTAGGACAGAATTCTTCACTTAGAAGGTGGTGAGGTATACCTGGAGGTGCTCAAGGCCAGGCTGGGTGGGGCCCTAGGCAGCCTGATCTAGTGGGTGGCAACCAGCCCATGGCATGGGTTGGCACTGGATGAGCTTTAAGGTCCCTTCCAACTCAACCACTTTGTGATTCTATCGCTCTACAGTTCTTCACCTGCAAGGGAACAGTGGGTGTGTGACTGCTCCATCCCAACACATGTGAGGAAGGGAACAGCTGAGCACTGCCCAAATATTTCCTAACCACCGCACATAGGCATTTCTTCGTCTCTGAGCACTGCATTGTGCAACCTCCTCTGCAAGCCACACATGTGTGTTTGTGTTGTGCACAGTGCACATCTGCCTGCAGACACATGCTTCACAGCCTTACCATACTGCACAGGACAACACCTTAGGAACATCTCAGAGCAATCCAGCAAAAAGAAAAGCTTGCCAGATCATTTTAAGGGCATGGATCAGTAAGCCCAAAGCAGCATGCCAACCTGCAGGGGACACCCAGGCAAGCATGTGCTGGGCAGGCTGGGATGGGCTGCATAGGCTGCAATGTACAATGGCAGTCAGAGTGCAGAACCAGCACAGCACCAGCGAGGCTGCAGGAATTCATCTCCCTTCCTGAGCAAATCAGTGGGCGCAGTCTCATGATGTTGAGTCTTGCGATATTTAGGCAGGGGGGAAGCAGAGGGGGGAAAAAAATAAAATAAAAATCACATGACCACAAAAACTGCAGCTCGCCCTACCACGTTGCATGACAGCTCTGATAGAAAAGCGAACCGCTGTGAATCCCTTGACTCAGTCCTACACTGTTTAACTTCACACCATCACCTCTACGGTGTACCATTTCAAATCAATTCATACTGAGCCCACTGCTGACAGAACTTTTGTTTTCAGATGTTCTGAGTTATTTAAACTCAGGGCGAGCACTACTACAGATGGTCACAATTCCCAAATACATCGTATTTGTGCACAGATTATTTTCAGTCTTTGGTTACTTTAGCCTAGGTTGAGCAAGACTCTGCCATCTGATTTCACTTCGTTTTAAAGACAAAAAGCTGGAATTTGAACTCAATACTGAAATTTCCAGCTGTTATACCACTGGCAAGATTCTATTTTGGGATGGGAACCTAAGCCACAAACTACCAGGGAATTCGATTATATCTCAACTGGGGAGCACAGCACACTCAAAAAATGTAACGCAACCCAAACTTGAAATAAGCTGGAACTGCAGTCCTGGACGAAGCGCAAGGTGCTAGTTCTAACCCGTGAAATACTTGATATGACTGTTTTTCAGAGCTGTCATGCTGAGACTGCTATAATGTGAAGAGCTCTGAGAAGTGCCCTCAATGCTCCCATCTCCCACACATCGTCAGGAGGCACAGACTCATTCTGCAGAGGTTGCCCTGTGGATACATCCCCCATGCTGTGGCTGATGCTCCTCTCAAGAGCAAGCAGGGATGCAGTGGATATTTTCACTTGAATTGCACACCTGGAAACCTTCATCTTCTTGGGTACGCAACCTTATTACTCGGACTGTTTTGTAGCTTTTACCTTTATCATATAACACTACATCATTTGCCATAATTTGCAGTGGGTGCTCTCCTGCTGCCCTGTCCCTGCAGCAGCCTCCAGCAAAACCTCCTTCCTGGCCTGCATCTTTTGTAACATCTTCTGTCAACCTGCAGGCAGTGATGAGTGATGCATTTGGGGATATGTGGATGAAGGCAATTTCATACAGACTGCACAAAAAGGGTTAGTAAAAATGAAAAGTGTGTAATAACCAAAGACGAGGGAGAGCAAAGCAAAGAAGAAAGCATTAAAACCCTGGATAAGACCTCATAATGGCACATAACACGTGCCTTCCCCATGCTCTCCTGCAATAGCCTTCCTTCTCCTCCACTTTCTCCACTGGAATGAACACCAGAGATGCTTCCTTGTATGCTGTACACTCACCTACTGTCAAGAGACAGCAGCTGAACAACAGCACCATGAACTTCAGCCAGAGACATTACACCAGCGTGATGGAAGATGCTACTTACACCCCTGGGGACTGACTGCATCACCTCAACAGTAAGAGCAGCACAACCCATCAAGTAGAGAGCAACAGGGCTTCAGACCATGCTCCGACCCTGAGGAAAACACAAGACAGAGAGCAGAGCCCCCTGTGCAGAGCTGCAAGTCAGCCAGCCTGTTCCGACAGCCAAGCTCCAGGATGCCTGTTAAGAGAAGTATGCAGATAAAATGCTTGCTCCATACAGCTGACCTAGTTCTCTTATCAGTGCAGCAGAGCTAACGGGGAAGTACCAATCTGTTCGAGGCTGCTACTTCGATTTGCTGAATTCTTCTGCTCTCTTGAAGGTTACATGAAGCTTCGTCTGAGATCACTCATATTTCTGGGTGACATACCACAAGACTTTTCTTCTCCTCCCTTTTAACCTGGGAGATGGGCTTTGAGTGAAAGCACAGTAACAGCCAAGGATGCTGGTTACGAATGCAGAAAGAGCTCTTCCCCATCAGACCTTCATTATTTCTTATCAAACCACTGGTATCATAACTCAGCTGGAGCTCACCCCATCCCACAGGTCCCAACTAATTAGCTAGGCACAAGTGCTCTTCTCTAGCACAACCAAGTCCTACCAGCAAGAAAGGACTGTATTTTCTCCTGCAGCTTGAATCAATCATAGGCCCCCAAGTGAAGTAAATTGTAAACCTAAGCCTGTGTGTGACAGGAGCTCATCAGTAGGCATCGCACCCAAAACAGCTCCCGATGCAGGAATGCATCATCTTCAGTGACAAACCTACACTGGAGGCTAAACAGAAACAGCACCTGGGTGCCAGGAGCCCAGCACAAAGAATAACACGTGCAGGATTTCCCATTCTGCACAAGTCAAGAAGAGGTGCAGTCATGAAGGTAATTTGATTAACACGGTGTTTTCTAAGGTGAGCATGTTTCCTGTTGAACCTCAGTAGCCTTAAGACATTACTGGAAACATTATACTGCTTCTCCAGCTAAGTGGATCACGCCTTAAAACCTGAAAAGATTTATCAAAAGGAGAAATCTCCAAAGGATTTGATGAACCTTATTCTGTTCCTCCTAAATTCCAACACATCACAGTACCCAGAGGTACCACAGAACTACCAACACTGAAGATGCTTCGATGAAAATCTATCACATGGATGAAGTGTTCTCCAAGCAGCCCACGCCCCACCAGGAAACCCAGGCCCACGGAAAGCGCTTTGCTATAAACACCAAGCCAGCAGGGACACAAATTCCTCACCACTTCGAAATAAAGCAGAAACGTCAGCTCAGCACAGCCAGGACAGAGGAGCTGCCAAGTGTGACTCAGACTGACCGGGTGCCGAGCTCTGCAAACGGCCCAGCCATTGAACTAGATCATCTTGGAGGACCCTTCCAAACCAAGCCAACCTATGATAATTGTCAAAGGCAAGACAATATCCACAGCAGAGGAGACACAGAGACACAGAAGGTTCGGGCTGGACAAACGTGAACACATTTCACATTTTAATGCTGTACAAATAAGCTGTAGAATGAATCTCACTTCTCACAGCTGGAACTGGCATGTCCATCTCCAGATTTCCATTTGCTGTCCTGCCAGCAGTTCTGGCCAAGCAGCCTGTAATTCAGCGAGCACCATTGTTGTCCTGTCCTCTTTCCATAAAGAGCAATTGGAAATCAGGGTTGGGCTAGATCACAGCATCATTAGTGTTGCAAAAGACCACCACAACCATCAAGCTCAACCCCATACCTCCACCATGCCCAGTAACCATGTCCCTCAGTCCCACATCTCCACATTTCTTGAACACCTCCAGGGATGCTGACCCCAACGCTTCCCTAGGCAGCCTGTGCCAGTGCCTGACTGCTCCTCTGGAGCAGAAATTGTTCCTAATATCCAACATGAACCTCCCCTGGTGCTTCTTAAGGCCATCACCTCTTGTCCTACAGCTGTTACCTGGGAGAAGAGGCTGACCCTCACCTAGCTGTAAAGAGTGATGAGGTCAATCTGCCAACTCCTTTCCCATGGTACCAACTACAGCCCCTCCAATGTTTGCTTTAACCAAGGGCTGAGTTTAAGCATCTCTGTCCTGCAGCTGCTCCGCTCATGGACCCAATACCCGGCACAGGCAGCGGTGACATGAGCACGGCCTGGCCTCAGGCAAAGCAGGCAGGAATTACAGCCCCTGGTGACCTTTAAGCTTTACCTACCTGTTGTCTCGACGGTCACGTTACCGCACGCACAGCCTCAGCTTTCAACCCCCCGACAGAGCTCCTGTGGCATTTACAGCACTGCGGGAGGAACAGCCAAAACAACAGGCGGCATCGCGTTGAGATAAGCCCCAGCTGGTTTTCGTGTGATCCTTCCTAGTGCCTCAGAGCTCCCCTTGTAGACCAATGTGGCAAGCACTACATAAAAGGAACTGAGAGATAACCTCTGCCCCCAGAGAAACATCAGGGAGCAAAGTGAGGAGCCCAGAGATAATACATGAGCATCCAAAGCACGGTGAAACAGGAGGCTGAATCTGGGCAGTGCAGCGTCGGGAGAGGCCGTGCAGAACCTGAACGAATCGCTCCAGAGACAGCGGGGGCCGGGCAAAGAGATGCTGAAGGCACGACACGCAGCTCGGAGCGAGGACAGCTGTGCCTCCACGCCATGCTGCACCAAGGCAGGGCTGCATCTGGCAGCTGGCCTCTGTCTGAGCTGGCTCCCCATTTCTCCCTGCCTTGCAAACCGACCTCAACAGATCAAAAATGAAAATTACTCTCCCCTCCAACCTCCCCCTCTGGCCCCAGGACCATTGAAAACTCAAAAAAATAATTCAATTAATCCCCCTCCTGTTCTGAACAAGGCAGCTTTGTGGCCACTGACTCCATTCTGCAGCGCTTCCGTCAGTCACACGGTATGAAATCAGTTGAGCAGCTCAGGGCGTGAATGGCCATTTACCTGCACACACCATGACGTGTGCTGGTGCAAAGAGCAGAGCTGCAGGACCCCATACCTGAGGAGCCCAGCAGAACGCATGACCTCCCATTTCCCACTCGGAAACAAGAAACATTTGCAACGCTGCCTGGCCTCATCGCAATGAAAACCACAACCCAACACCAAGCACACACCCCAAACCACTGTGAGTTCAGGATACCAGCATGGACTGACAGTCTGTGCGAGGCTTGAGCACCTCAAGTGAGTGGAAAAACCATTTCTAGAAGTATCTCTGAGACACCAGCACTGCCGCCCTTGCCACGTGTGTGCCCATGACCACCTCCATGCTGAGCGACCGGCTGGCTCCTGGGGGGCAGCGTGATTCCTCCAGCTTGCCTTCATTACTGCCTGCTAATCTCTGGTGGTGCTAATTATCTCCATTATCAGTCTGGCTGACTGTGCCTGACACACGCCCAACATCCAAATCTGCAGGACCAGAGGATGCCAAATCCCTGCCAGATCCGCACAGAAAGAGAATCCTGCCAGATGCAGCATTACAAGGTGGCACTGGATGCATTTACGTGAGATAAACAAGAGCTTCCCGGGGACCGGAGAGCACAGTCACTATGGCAACTACATGCAGAAGAGGGACCTAGTTCCCACGTTGCAAAGCACTCGGACGATCCAAAATCCCAGATCCTGGAGCTGCAGGTGGGACGCGGCAGCAGGGCACACATGGAACGCATGCAAAGATGGTGCGGCCTGCCAAGATCTGGGGACAATTTGCACCCATTTTGGAGAGCCACGAGAAAATACAAGAACCTTCCAAAAGAAAACTGACTTCAACACAAACAGCGGAAGCTGCAGAGAAGAACTGCTAGCGCATCTCGGCGCACCGACCGCATCGGGCTCGACGTAATCACTTTAAGTCAGATCCCACCACTACTCTAATTTTATTTCCACTGCTTTTCCAAATCGAATTATTAAAATGGAAACCAAGGAAAACCCAATTAAGACGGATCAGGAGGCCCAGCTCAGTGCCAAGCGGCAGCGCTGTAACTGAGCCAACCACCTCCGGCTTCCCCCTCCGAGCCCAGACCCCAGTGCAGCCATCACACACTGAGAGCGAGAAACTTATCATCTAGCGCTTGTTATCAGCCAAAATAAGACAAAAAAAGAGAAAAAGAAAAAGCAACACCGACGAAGAAACAAAGTGACCATGCTGAAGAATCATCCTTTCTCCAACGCAGACAATTCCTCCTTGGTATCTAAACCATTGACAAAAAAGCAAAGGAGAAAAACGAACCCAAGAGCCCACGTTGTATTTTGTCACCTCTGAAGTGGGGAGACCTCTTCTATCGCAGGGCTCCAGGCTCTGACAGAACCAATGGTTTTCTCCCCTCCAGGAACACACACCATTTTCCTTATTTCTGTCGAGTTCCTTGCTAGCTCCTGCCCTGCAGAGCTGGATTCCAGAGCTGTTATGGTATTCCATCCCAGGTCCGCCCCAATTCAGGAGCACTGGGTGACCTCTTACAAGGATGACCGCTGTTAAGAGATTACATCTGTCTCATTAGCATGAAGAATTGCACGGGAGAAGCGTAAAGAAAAATTCACCTATTTGAGCAAGCACGCAGCAGTGCCTCAACAGTCACCTTCCATTTCATGCCACATCACTACCTCCAGCTGTATCCTGCCGCTCGTTCTGACCATTTTTTATTCACGACATAAAACTACAAGGCTAACTTACAGCAGAATGAATGCCGTGATGCTGTAACCAGGAAGAATTTCACACCACTTATTGCAGAGGAGCACCCTTCACGCTGGGTGAGCCGACCCCAGCATCACCCTGCAGTGACGTGAAGTCGCCCTGCTGAGCAGCCAGAACCTCAGAACAACTCGAATAACCCATTTTTGTGTCATTACTCAAATGGGAAAAACGGAATGAGAGAATCCTATCGGCAAACGGAGAGCGCAGTAAGCGATCCCTACCGACACGTGCGCATCTGGAACCATCAGCGCTCACCCCCAGCTGGCCTGAAACACGGCCCTCAGCCCAAAGCCTTTCTGACCCAAAGTTCTAGGTGGGGGAGGCTGCAGGGAGAGAACTAAAAGAGAGCACAGACATATAAATCTTGTGCATGTGCCCTGTGTAACGCCGAAACTGGGGCATTTCAAATCCTCAGCGAGTTCTGCTCCAACGCATCCTTACGGGAGGGCTGAGATGATCACCAAAGCCCTCAGGAAAACAAAACCAAAACAAACAAAACCACGCTTCAAAAGTCAAGTGAAAATGCGCCTGCGAGTTCACAGCAAAGGACATTCCTGGCCCTGGGAGTGGTGCAGCGATGACCTCACCGAGCCGAAAACCCAGGCCAGGAAGTGTTTTGCTCACGTCTTCCAACTAGGAAGCTGGCATCCAAGCTAATTATATTCCCCGGGAATCAATAATCAAATTAAAGACATTAACATAAATTCTCCTACGACCGACACGCAACTTTATGCTGTAATGAGCCATTTTATGACACCGTCGTTGAAGTCTCGACCATTAAAGTTCAGCATGATGCATGGAGCAGTCATCGAGCACAGACTTCTCCCAGCCCTCTGCCGTATCTCTGAAGAACGCTGATGTTTTACCCTTCTGTGCATTCCATCCCATTGCCATTACACTGAATCTGCCTTTTGCTTGGAGTGCATCCCAGAAGTGACAGATGCAATAAGCACGAAGATTTAACTTGAAAAATGCAATGATGTTTGAAAGGCAGCTCACCAGAAGACAGGGGGATGCCAACAGCGCGCATAAAAGAGACACAGAGTGCTGATTAAAGCGATCTCTACGCAAGGCTACAAGTGACCATTGAAAAATTACTGCCAGACATGCGTTGACTTGATCACAGCAGCACCTGATCTGCTACCTTTGCGTGCACAGTTTGCAGCAAGCACAACTATCAGCTGCAGCACAGCGTGTCGCTGAGTGCACAGGAATCCGTTCTTCCCCTGGAGCAGGGGATGATTCAATGGGGTCGAACCCAGCCCTGCGTGCTTATAAAGGCAAAGGGGGGAGCGAGCAGCACAGCGAGCAGTCTGGGTATAGGCCGGCTTGAAATGAAAGCAGAGCTGCTACCGGCAAAGTGCAAAGCGCGCCGCAGAGCGCTGCATTGCAAATGTCACTCCTCCACATTGCTGCCATCCTTCTTGCGGGGTCTAATCCACGGCACAGCTGCATGAATGGGCTGAATGGGCATGCTCCGACACACAGCCTGCAACTACAGCTGGGAACAAAAAACCGACACCAATGCACGGCACTCACCCTCCACAATAGAACTGCATCAATCAGTTGTACTTTTGTTTCTAGATAGATTGGGGGGGGGGGGGGGGGAAAAAAAAAAAAAAAAAAAAAAAGAAAAAAGAAAACAAAAAGCCAGAGTGAAACCTGTCTCCTGCAGCACATTGTCTGGATGAAGGCACAGCAGAGGGATGTTTATGCATGTCAGAAGGCTTTCCGTGCAGCACAGCAGAGCGGCAGCTGACGGCGGAGCGCGGACAAGCAGCGTTCCGGCCCTCGGCGTGCTGCTGCCCGTGCACAACAACAAAGCCCGGCGGCAGCGCACAACCCGGGGCAGCCGGCATCGGGACAAAGGGCTGCCGAGCCGAGCCGAGCCGAGCCGGGCAGCACAGCGGGCGCTGCCGGCACCCAGCAGGCGGCCCCAGCCCGGCAGCGCTCCGCCGGATGCCGGAACCGCGGCGGTGCCGGAGCGTTTCGCTACCTAATAAGGAGGCGAGCGGCGAGAAACCGCGGTTTGCAGCCGCCCGCGCTCCCAGGGCGCTTCCCCCGCAGGCCCCGGGCGCTGACAGCCGCCTCCGAGGGAAGGGCCCAAGAAGGAAGGGCCCCGCCCGAGCATCCCCTGCGGCCACCGGCTGCTCCCTCTGGGCGGCCCCGCCTGCCCTCGCCGCCCGGCCCGGCTCGGCTCGGCTCGGCCCGGCCCTCCCGCCTCCCCGTGGGCACAGCCGCCCCAGCCCGCCACCTCCACCCTACCGGGCGACCCACCGCCGTCCCTGGTTCCCCTCCCGCCGCCCACGCGCACCGCGATCCTTCAGCCGCCTCCCCGCGTCCGCTCCTCAGCCCGGCGGATCCCCCTCCAACACTGCCGCCTCCGCCGCCGCCACCGCCCGACTGACCGCGGCGCAGCGGGAGGAGGCTCCGCCCCCTCTTGGCCACGCCTCCCGGCGGCGCAGCCACGCCTCTCTCCCGCGGCTCGGGTGATTGGCAGGTATCTCGGCCAATGGCGAGGCGGTGTTCGCCGCCACGCGTGGTCGCGCGCTCTGTCTCTCCCTCCCCTCTGCTGCCTGGCGCCGCTAAAAGCCGCGGGGCCGTAGGGGGCGGCCGGCAGTTGTCCCTCAGCAATGGATGCGGGGATGGGGTGGTCCCTGCACGGTTCTGGCAGCGTCAGGAGCAGCACCGTTTCCCTCATGCACTCGGTCCCTTCTGTCAGTGCCCGCCTTCCCACCGAGGCAGTGCCCGCAGCAGTCCCTGCCGCTCCTCAGGCCTCTTCCCTCACAGACAGCACTGCCCTGTCACACACAGCTCCTTGATGTGGTGACAACTCACCCTGCCCCGTGCTTTTACCTAAAATACCCAAGCAGACAGTAGACAGAGGTGCTCAGAGCGCGTTTTTGGGGCACCCCATGTTGGCCGAACGCAACCAGAGCTGGCAGTTCCTCGTAAGCCCTCTGGGCTGGGCTGCTCTCAACAAAAACACCAAACAGACCCAATAATTCCGCAGTGGAAGCGGCCATTGCCTCATTGGCTCGTGCAGGCTCATCAGTGGGCGCCCAGCTGCCGTAAAACCAGAGATGGGCGCTGGAAGCGAAGCCCTTTTGGGGACGCTGGCGTGGGGCTGCCCACAGCCATGCTCCTACAGGGACACCGCGTTTACCATACATGGCCAAAACCCGAGGCTGCTCGGCTTCCTCGTGTATTTTGGCCAATATTCGCGAATCTGTTTGCATGCGGTTAAGGGGCCTGGCTTTGCAGGGGAGCGGCACGCCCGTGGCTTCCTCTCTACATGGTTCAGAGCTCGCTGAGGTGGCTGTGGGGAGCTGAGAGCCTCCTCTTCCCACGTGAAGGGCCTGCAGAAAGCCTCCGAGCTGCGTGTGCCTGACTGGAGCAAACACCGGATGCCACGGCTGCAAATTAAACAATCAAACGTCGTCTAACGTTCGCTCAACTTTGACACGAGGCGAACCACCAACCAGCAGGAAGGTCTCCCTCTTGTACCCAGCAACACCTTGGGACAAAACGATACACCTCGGGATGAGAGCTGCATCCTGGCCAGCACCCGCCCTTGGCAGCAATTAACATGAAATTAATGTCTTCTTCCTGCGAGCTCAGCCCTCGTCCCGCAAGTGATCTCTTGGAATCTTAAAAAAGAGGAAAACAAAAGCAGCGTGGCAGCCCTATAGGGGGCAGACCCGTAGGTAATCTGCAGTTTAATGGGTTTGGATGGTGATTCATGTTTTCCATCCAGGTACGTGACTCAGTGAAGGTCATACAATGAGTCAGTGACAGTGCTGGCGGCTGCCAGTCCCGCTGCCATCACTGCACTGCGCACACTGAGCATCTGGGTTAGAAGCTGATTGAAGCTATTAATGCAAAGGGATAATGGTACTGACAATAATGTGATCTTGCATGTGTATAGCTTCTTTTAGCTCAGAACACGGTGTTTTAATCATTACTCTGGTCTGAAATACAACAGACAAAGTGGAAGTACCCAGCACTACCCATAGCTTAGAAGAGAAACCAGATGAGATGTTGGCATCTACCTACAGTTTCAAACTAAAAGAGGGGAGATTTAGATTGGATATAAGGAAGTTTTTCACAATGTGGGCAGTGAGGCACTGGCACAGCGTGCCCAGAGAGGTGGTGGTGCCCCATCCCTGCAGACACCCAAGGTCAGGGCACGGGGCTGTGAGCACTGATGGAGCTGTGGGTGTCCCTGTGCACTGCAGGGAGTGGGACCTGATGGGCTTTGGGGGTCCCTTCTGACTCAAACCATTCCATGGTTCTACAGTGAGCGATATACAGAGGGGACAAAGTGAAATTTCTCCTGAGAAATCCAATCAGAACACAACCCTTCCAATTACCGCCCTGACCGATGAGTTCTGCGTTCCCTCTGCGGGGCGGCTCACTCGACACATCATTGGAGGAGCCACTCGGGGCTGACTCAGAAGGAAGCGATACCTGTTGGATTTTCACTGCTGCTTCATTAGGAGTTCGGGTGGAAACACTCCAAAGATCACACAGCCCCTGACCTGTGTTAATGAGCCGTGTCAATCCCAGCAGACTACCACAGAAGGCGATGAAGAAATGACAGAAATTTCAAGCTGAAGTCTTCAGCGACAGAAAAGGGTGGCCAAGGTTCTACAGATGCTCTCTGGTTCCTCTGTAAACAGCAATCTTCATCACTTCAGCTGAATGAAATCATCCTAACAAACAGTACGTAAATTATAGCCGAGCCCAACAGCTTGTCAAAATATGTCACAAATTCTCCGTTTTCTAAAGGAAAATATCCAATTACCGAATTCTTGCAGCTACAAGGAATCCGACAACAAAGTTTGTCCCTCTATTTTGGAAGCGCTAACACGCCCGATAATGAAAGTTTGCAGAAAAATTCAGGATTTATTCAGAGCATGTTCCGCTGCTTTCTGCCGTCTCACCGATCTTGCCCTCTGCTACATGCATGCACCATTGCTGCCGGGTCCGTCTCACAGCCTTTATACGGAAACAGCACCGTGTCTCCAGACTCCATCTCTGGAACTTAGGTCAGCAGCTAAATTTAGCTTGCTTGCAAATATGCATCAATTCCATCGGTGCAATAAATCACCGCCGCGATCCTGACACGCCTTATAAGTAACACATTCAGTACACCCCCCAGCCTTCCTTGCCAGCGCAGAGTTGTTCGTTCTAGTTCAGAAAAGGTGAAGAAAGCAACACCCGGAGGCACACGGGCTGTTTGCAAAGCCCTGGAGCATTGCTCCTCATCGTCTGCCCAGAGCTGCGGCTCTCAGCCCTGCTGGAAAATCGCTTTGCTCGCAGCGCGGCGCGAATCAGAAACAGAATCAGAAGCAAACCCCAGGAGTGCATCTCCCCCGGGCATCACGCTAAAAGAATAAGCGCTTTAAGACAGCTGTAAATGAGACATTAGAACGTGGAAAATAGGGTGGCACAGGCTGCCTGCTGCCTCCACGGGGGCCCGAGCAGTGCTCCTAAGGGCAGGGCAGAGCCATCCCCAGGGGCGCAGCCCGGCCACGCCGTCTCAGGAGAGTCGTTTGGGGGATGCATTTGTTTCAAACATTTCAATTTGCCGAAATCCTCGTGGCTAAATATATTCTGAATGAAGGGAAACGGCTTACGGAGGGTTTAGAGAGATCAGCGATTTGAAGTCCTGTTTTTGCAGCTTTACTGCTAAGTCACACAAAATACTCCGGGCAGGACAGGCTGGGACTGTGGGCATCCCAACTATACAACTTTGCCAGGACATTTGCGTCCGCTGTCTTTCAATTTCTTTCTTGAAGCCTTTTGACTTCTCAGTGACCACTGGGCACACGTTGGCAAGGGCAGCTCTAGCCCACGGCACAAGCTTTATTTTTAAGGGATGCCTCCGTGACCATGCAAAGCAGCCGGGGCGCAATGGTTCTAAGACATTTCTTGGTGCTGGCCCACCCGTCCCAGCTCAGCCTGCAGACCTTGGGACCGCGCAAGCAAATCTCTTTTATTCAGTCCTCAGCCAGAAAGGGGAGCTGTGGAATTACGGAGCAAAGATTACGTGAGCAATGTGTTCCGTCAGGTTTGTAGAACGACGGCTGGGAAAGGGAGAAATGTGAGAGCACATCGGTGATGCAGACAGAAGGAAAGGTGAACACCTGAATTAAAGTAGGGGCGAGGAGCTGGAGCCCCCCAGTTTTATCACGGCTCTGCCCCGTCCCTGCACATGAGCATTAGGCCATGGCATTATCCATAATTCATACTGCAGCTATGAATGATTAAACACACATTTCATAAAGCACATCTATTACTCCTTGTGCGCACTCTCACGCGTGTTATGCGTAGCAATATAGATGTCACAGCCATCCGTTCCAACAGCTCCATAGGAAAGGCACAGAATACCTGCTGCCCAGCTTTACCGTGAGAGCTGATCTTTATATTAGATCCAAGCTTGTCTTTTTCCTCATGTATTTTTCTTCTCCATCATCATCTAGGATCATTCAAGGGGCTGGACCTGGGGATGCCCAAGGTCAGGGCACGGGGCTGTGAGCACTGATGGAGCTGTGGGTGTCCCTGTGCACTGCAGGCAGTGGGACCTGATGGCTTTGGGGGTCCCTTCCAACTCAAATGATTCTATGAACACGTAATATATTATATTTTCCTTTCCCCCCTGCTTTTTTTTTTTTGCAATAAAAGCCTCGTGGTCCTCACACCTAACTAAGCTGTTGGGACACCGAATAACCACAAAGCAATTAGTTGCAACAGATGGGATTTTTCTTTGTTGCTACCTCCGCCATGCCAGCTGACTGACTACGGGAGAGAGATGAGAAAGCAGAACACGCACCAAAAAGAAAAAAATAGCAATAATGAAAAAAGCGAGCTGTATTTTATTTACAACACGGATATCCCAGGACTGACGCTTCCTATCATTCTGAATAGCAGGAAAAAATCAGGCAGGCAGCAGGGAGTGAGCGGGGCTGCATGCGGGGCTGGGCGCTGCGGGGTCTCCGTGTCACGCATCCCACGGCCCAGTCTTGTCCTCATTAGTCAACCAGTTTGGAAGCCTTTTGCCATCTCGTTCTGTTTCTCTCCCTGCTGTCTAGGATCAAGCTGGGCCAAAGGTGCTGGAAAAATCAGAGGTATAAGAAAGGCATCACACAGCGGTACACAGAAGCGAGATCTCCTGGCGCAGCGCGAGGCGTGGGAAGAGGCGAGCTCAGCAGCAGGTTTTCCCTATGGGCTGCAGGAAGAGACCTCTCCCCACTGCTCTGTACCACCCCAGCAGGGATCTCCTCTCAGTGTGATTGCCCCGGCCCAGTGGGGTAACCGCCCCTGGCTTTTAAGCAACCGTGTAACTCAGTTCCGAACCGGCACAGATTTCCTGCGCCCTGACATTTGTTTTCCTTTATAAGGAAATCCCCAATCTCAGACTGTCAGTACGCCGAAGGTGCAGCTCCACCGTCACGGTCCGACACCTCCTCAAGCACGCTCATTTCTGACCTCTCCCTGTTTCTGTTTCACAGCTGAAATCCCAGCAGAGCCCACAGCTTTGCAGGGGGACGGCTTCCAACTGATGTCATTCTCCTGAGCTCACCCGGCCAAGTCACAGCGCAGGAAAAAAGAACCCGAGGACAACCATACCTCCTCGTTACGCCATAATTCAACTGATATCGGATCGCCCGGTGTGCAGAGAGGTAAAGGAGCACACGTGAAAGCGTGAAAAAGTCCCGTGCAGGCGCTCCCGTGTTAGACCTGTTCATGAAAAGCACCTGAGCTGGACGTGGCGCTCATTTACTAATTGCACCAAAGGCTCCGGGAGAGCCACGGCGTAGCAAAGCCCCTTCTCACACAGCAGTTCCGCTGGCACCCATCGCAATTCCTTCCCTCACACAACCACAGCTCTGCAGGACGCAGCCGTGCCCCGCATCCCCCACCCTGCAGACCCTTGTCTTTCTGCCCATTTTGTGCAGCTGTGCCCCGCTCCCCCCCCCATTGCCCCCCTCACCTTTCCGGGTGCTGCCAGTCGCTGCCTTCCCCTCTGCTTTTGCCTTCTCAAAGGTTTTCTTCGCGTCGGCGACTTTGAGCACTTTCTCCTCCTCCTCCTCCTCCTCCTCGCTCTTCCTCCCTTGCTCCTTTGGGCCCCCTCCTTCTGGCTCCTTCCCTCCTGGCTGGGCTGTGGGGCCGCAGGGCTCCAGCAGCGCCTCGCTCAGTGCCACGGTCTTGCTCATGCTCAGCGCCAGGCTCTCCTTACTGTGCGACCTGACCGGTGGGGCCGGAGGTGATTTTTTCTGACTGTATGACTCCAGCATCTCCATATCCATGTCTGCTCCGAGCCATTCCCTGCTCTCCGGCACCTGGGTGCTGTTCTGTCTTGAAAGCTTTGGAGCATCCCTGGCCGCCCGACTCTTTGCGAGCTGCCCATCCTCTCCATTCTGGCACGGTGCAAAGCCCAACACCTGCGTGAATCCGTCGCGGGGGCTGTGGGACAGCGGTGCCCCCGCCTCCTGCCTGCTCTGCAGGATGTAATCCATCAGCTCGAAGCTGTCTGATCTGGCGGGGACGCGGGGTTTGCCACCCTCCATGGGGCAGCCCGGCGCTTTGCTCGCCGCCCGCAGCTCCACGCTGCTCTCCGAGTACGAGCGGCACAGCGGGGCTCCCCGCAGCACGTCAATCCGATGGAGCCTGGGGCTCGCTGTCACCCCATTCCCTGGGCAGCCCTCCTGCGGTCCGAGCCCCTCATTCTCAGGCTCCCACTCCTCCTCGGGGCCTTCCTCTGCCTCCTTCAGCAGCCGCCGGTACTCGCTCTCCTCCAGCCTGTACACCACCGGCCTCACCGTGCGCCCGCTGCCAGCCCACTGCTGCCCCACCTGCATCTCGTACACCTTCGGAGGGCTTTCTCCTTCCATCCCCGCGGAGCTCATGGTGGGGCCGCGTGCCCGGATCGTGGCACCCAGGCCCTGCTGGCGAGGCTGAGGGCTGCGCTCCTGGCGTGCTACTGCCGAACCTCCCCGGGACGTGGCGCAGTCTGTGCCTCGTGCCTGGCTTGTGTCATCCCGTAAATATCCGTAGGACTGCCAGGTGGAGGCTGCCATGCTCAGCGCCTCGCTCCCACCAGGGCTCGCTGCCTTCTCCTTGCTCTGTGCCGGCGTCGTGGGGGCTCCTCAGCCTCGTGGCCGGGGGCTGCCTGCTGGCATGGCACAGCTCCTAGCGCAGGGCCTGGGGTCGCTCCCTGCGCAGCGCCCATCACCGCACCACGTGCTGCCCCATGGCACCTTATGGGGAGCACTCCCTCCGCATCCTCCTCCAGGCTCTCTCTTCTTTTTCCCAGCAGCCACAGCTCCTCGCTCCCCTCTGCTCTCAGTGATTTGGGGCCAGGCCCGGCGTCGGGGGCAGGGTCACCCTCCAGCAGGAGCGCTGGGCTCACCCCGCAGCTGCCGCCCGCCCGCTGCTCGCTGGGACGCAGCACCGCTGGCGCAGGGCCCCCAGGAGGGCCGGGCCGGCTGCAGCGAGCTCAGGAACGGATCAGTGCTAAGGGAGTTTCTGTGGCATCACTAAAAGCGGAGCCCAACGGCAGCCGCGCTCAGAAACAAGTTTCCTATGAGAGACTCCAAGGCATCACTTAGCAAAAATCCCTACGGATGTGCTGGGTGCTTCTCTAAACAGTGCTGCGAGCTCAAAGTTTTCCCCCCTTCGGATGTGACCGCTGCTGCCAAGCGGGCTCCGGGAGCTCGGCCACGGGGGGAGCGGGCGCCTGGCACCGGGCTCCATCCCAGCGCTTCCCCAGCGCTTTGCCTTTTATGGTGCAGCGCTGCCCTGGGGCGGGATCCCAGCGCAGGATGCAGAAAAACTCCCAAATTGGCCCAAAGGGCAGCGAGCGGGCGCTGCGCTCCCACTCCTCAAAGCCCTTTGCAGGGATGTGGCAGAGCGTGGTTGCCCCCGCTGTGCCAAAACCAAACTCCTTATTTTCTCTCTCCTACAGATCCCTCAGCACCCTGAGCTTTGGGCTCACCTCCAGCCCGTGGGAGATGCTCAATGGAGGCACGATGCTGCTCCCCAGCTCTGCCTGCAAGGCAGCGAGGGGCAAAGGGGCTAAAAGGAGAATCTCAGTCCCCACGTAAGGATGCATTGGGGCAGAACTCGCTGAGAAGTCTGAGCCCCGAGAGCCGCCCGGTCCTCACGTCACTGCAGATGTGGCTTTGCCATAGCAACGTCCCAACAGGATGCAGCACCGAGCACGGCGCTCCATCGGAAGAGGAACAAACTCACCTCCACTCCCAGTGCCTCCCCACTGCACAACTTTGTGTGTGCAAAGCGCTGCCGTGGAGACGCCACGAGCCCGGGGCTTCCTCCCCCCCCCAGGGTGAGCTCTGCACCCACACATCAGCACCAGCAGCTCACCCAGCGGGCAACATCCAGCCCACAACAATCGTGGTGTAGAGAACCCCCCGAAAGCGCCCAGTTCTGGTGGGGGTTAAGGACTTCTTGAGGCACTCAGCAAAGGGTGCCAAAGCCGGAGAGCATCCCCAGCCCCTGCGCTTTGCTTCCCTGCCAAGGTAAACACTGACATGTTCCTCCCGGCGCAGCTCCCACAGCGGCGGGCAGCACCCTGCTCCTCGCAGGCGCGCGGCCCCGCTCACTGCTTGCCTTTAAAGGCAAAAACGCGGTGGGTGCTGGGGAAGAGCTGCTCGCCTGGAGCAGGGCGGAGGTTTTCCTCTTGGGGGGGGGACCCTGGGGCAGATCCTCGCACCCAGCCCAGGAGCTCTGAAAAGAGAAATACCCACCTCCGTTCTGCCTCCAGGAGCTAAGCATATATTCTTTCTTTTTTTCCCCAACTTAAAAAGCCATAGCCGGGCCCGTGCCATGGCTCAGGTGCAGCTCCTACACTGCGCCCTGGCAGCAGGGCAGGGAGAACATACCCAGCACAGCAAGGGTATGGCCCAGCCCATCCTTCCCCACCTCCCAAAAACGCTGCAAAGCTCGTTTGTAAAAGGAAAAAAAAAAAAACAACACGTTTATTTTTCTCACCAGAAGGACATAAAATATACAGTACGTCTGTACAAACCAAAGTAAAAAAAAAAAAGTGCATTATGCATCCCCTACCGCCAACGCACAGTACAAAAGATACTGCCGATTTAAATATAAAACCAGACTCAAGAAATACAACGGAATGAAAAGAACGTTGTTATGAGACAGGACAGCGATGGACACGGCCCGGCGCTCACCCTCGCTCTCCTCCCACAGCTGCTGAGCCATCCTGATAGCGACCAGGTGGGAGAACGGGGCCCACTTTGGGTTTTCCATTGGGATGGGGTTGGGTTTGGGTCATGGGCAGGAGTTGGCTGAGCACCCACGGGCAGCAGTGAAATGGGGAAGGGGTGAGCGGGGCCGGAGGGAGGAAGTGGAAACAGTCTCACTGCCACCGGATACACCGAAAGCACCAAAAAAAATGAACAGCAAACAGCAGAGTTGAACAGCTCAGCGTAAATACACAGTATTTGTAAACTAGTCTTAAGGCACTCCATTGTAAAAGAAGGATTACGATACGTGGAAAACAAAAGCAAACCATCTACCTTCTCATGCAACACATCCGAGCCTGTGAGCAGCATCACAGCTTTGGCTACAACCCCCCCGGTATGGCACACCACGCCTGTTCCGATGGCAGTGGCACTGGTGGCATCACCAACCTCTTGGTGACGGCAGTGGGCATCAGCATCCATATCAGCCCCAAGCCCCAAAGGAGGCAGAGCCCCGTGCGTCTCCTCCGGGGCCCCACGTGCAGGAGCTCTGCTTCAAATCACGGGGGAAATAGGAAACGCGCCCTTAAAACGCACGGGGAATGTAAGACTCTTTCAAGAGGGACGTTTATTTACTGATTCCCAGTCCCTCCAATTCCTCACACTGTTAATATAAAAAAAGTACAGTCTTGAAAAACCTTAATTCAGGGCACGTAGGACAGTAAAGCACACGGCTCCCTTTCTCGAGCCATTGAGGTTTTGATGAACGTGGGCTGAGAATGACAGTTCACAGTTCTGCTTTTCCCTCACCTCAACGAGAGGATCGTTAAGAATGGCTTTGACAGGGCTCCACAGGGATTTTAAAGGTTTGGGGCTCACTCTTGCCCTGGGATTTCCATGCGCATCCGCTTGCCATCGCTGTCCTGGGAGCTCCGGTCTGACCCCAGCCTGTTACACACTGCGAAGGGAACATGGGCAGCCAGGAGCTGTCCTGCCCAGCCAGGTAGGGGATGGCTTCATTGTCCCGTGTGCCACCAGCAGCCCGACAAAAGGTCCCCACAACACCAACACAGCATCACACATTGAGACTCACTACGGTGCACGGCCACTCACTGGTTGTTCATCATCACTGGGACATCACAAACCACGACAACAGCGAAAAACACCCGAAGGGCACAGCACCTCTCCACCTGAGCACGACGAACCTTCGACAGCAACACAACCTGGAAGCACTCCGTCACCAACAGGAGACAACGACGATTCACGTGGTCATGCAGCAAAGGACAACGCCAGCGGATCACAGTCGGTACGAACACGGCTTCACACTCCTTCACTTGACGTTACAGCGACAGCACGCGGTGCAGGACAGCCCGGCACCGCTCCTCCAGCAGAACACAGCTAACAGGAAGGGAACGCCTTCGGGTAACAGTCAGTACGGTGGGAAAAGCTTTTAAAAACCCAAACAAACCACAACTAAAAGTCGGCAGGAGCAGAGGTAGCGTTCGTGTCACCGTTATAAAGGTTTTGTCCACGAGTGCTTGTTTTAGCAGGACACATTTCAATTTAAAAAGTCACAACTAATTGTTTCGTTGAGACTCTCAATTCAGCATTTCATATAGATAGACAGATGGAAGTATCTATCCATATACAAACACACGCAAGCACATTGTTACACTTGGCAAACAGTATGAGAAACAGCGTCCTGCAGGACAACGGGCGACTCACACACACGGTCCTCTTCTAAGTCATGCAAAACATTTTATTTTCCCTTGTGCCATCCACGACCCATTACGTTTCTTTTTCTCCCCGCTTAAGAGTACAAGGAGGGGAAGAAGAGGCGGCGTCAGACGAACTACCGCAAGTCGGATGATTGGTGCAACGAATAAATGCCTTAGAAAAATAACAATAACAAAGAAAAAAAAAAAAGAAAACAACAAAAAAAAAAAATCCAGCCCCCTATTCCCCCCCCCACGGAAGGCATCAACTTTTGCCAAGCCAAAGCGGAGTCTTCGTGTTCCCAAGGGCCGGCTTGGCTGACAGCTTGGAGCCAACATCCGCGCTCCTTGGGGCAGAGGGTGGCTCACAGAGCCCGGAAGACTCGCTGGAAACGGCCTCCTTGGAGCCCGTGATGGTCGACACGTCCATGTCGCTGGACAGGTCCTCGGAGGACAGGTTAAGACAGCCCAGCTTGGCGAGAGAATTGGACCTCTTCAACGGGGAAGAGACAGTCAAGCCGGCCAGCCGCAGCCGGGTCTCGATCTCCTGAGTCCGCTGCTTCACCAGGCCGGGCTTGCCGCGCACGCTGTGGATGCTGTCGCTGCTGGAGCTGCGCGTCAGGTTGGAGCTGCGGGAGGACGAGGGGGTGTAGCTGATGGTCTTCAGGAAGTCCTTGGTGAAGCTGCTGGTGTGCTCCAGCCTGCACACCACGGGGGTGGAGGTTTTCTGAGAGATCCCCTCCAGCACGCGTTTGACCTCCAGCTTCTCCAGGTCGCTTTCAGCATCTCCGGGTACAGGCGGCGAAGGCCTCAGCAGGGGCACGAGGCCGGGATGCGGAACCAGCTCCTCACCTTCCTCTGCGATGCTGGGCTCGGCCCTGCCCAGGGCGCTCTCTCGGAGCAGCACCGAGGTGTCCGAGGGCAGGCTCCTCAGCCGCTCCAGCTCTTTGGTGTGCTTCCTAACCAAGCCTGCCTTCTGCAACTGGATAAGGGACTCCTGATGCTGCATCAAGTAACTGTTAGCACTTGGCTTTTCCAAGTCTTTACTGAACAACAAGTACTTCAGGTCCTTGGTAGGTTTGCTATCTTTTCTGGCCAGAGATTCTTCCTTCACCACTTCTGTGCTAAGGAGGCTCTTGTCACAGTGTGAGTTTCTCCTGGGCTGCAGCGTTCTGACAGGGATTTCTGGCACGTCTTTTCCTTTCTCTGAAAAGCCGCACTGATGAGCAACCACGGATTTGCAATTACCAGCTTCCAAAGCACCGCCTCCTGCTGACAGGGGAAGCAGTGCCTCAGTGTTTCTAGTCCCAATTCCCTCCTCCATGCGTGCCCTGCTGGGCAGGTGCTCCCCCAAGGAGGGGAGGTGGGAGAGGAGGGCTGGCTGCGTGCAGATGGTGGAGCTGCGGTGCGCGGAGCTGGGGTTCAGCTTCTCACACTGCTCCCCAAAGGAGTCCGGAGCCAGGCTGCCCGATGAGTACATGCACTCAGCACAGGACTGGTAGGAAGGCTTGACTTTACTGAGGATCCCAAACACTGCGTCATGCTGCAAAAAAAGAAAACAGGTACAGATCAGTGGGAGCAGAACAGGGAGAGGCAAAGGTCATGAGATGTATGCAGCTTTGAAAGGCAGCCCGCTGCCCTGTCTCTTCGTGCCCCACAGCAGGAACAATAACTCCCAGTGGAAGGACACCTACCGTCTCAAGTGATGGTTATGCAAGCAAGTTGCCCAGAGCAGTTTATAGTACACTCACATGTGTGTGCTCTCTCTCTCTGGCATCTATATCCATAGCTTGGGCAAGCAAAGCCATGTTCAGAAGCACTTCAAAAAGGAGGAGGAGCTCATCATGGAACGAAAGGCTTTATTCCAAGTCAAATGAAACTGTGCTACGAAGATGAGTAGTTCTGCCTGCAGTAGTCAGCCATGCTAATCACCTACACATCAGATCCATACGCACCTCAAAATCCTCTGGGCAACTCCTTTTGCTGTTGTTGTTATTCAGGTTCTCCCTATTAAGCCTGCTCTCCTCCTTGTGCACGGACAACCGCCGCTTCCACTTCTCCATGGGGTTTTCCTCCCTGATACCGTCCTCCCCCGGTTCCCTGGTGCCCAGCACCATTCTCGCCTTCCGGGGGCTGAAGTCCCGTTTCTTCTTCACCTCCTTCTCACAGAAGCTGCTCAGTTCTGCCAGTGGCTCCGCTGGCTCCAGGCCTTTGGCCATCTCCGGAGGCACGGCTGGAGGCTGCCTCGCCAGCGAGGCCGCGCGCTCCGTGAGCGCATCCCGCTCCAGCTCCTCCACGTGGCAAAAGCTCTCCCTGTCCCCAGGCACCTTGTTCTCCAGCAGCGTGTCCGAGAGGCGGCGGAAACAGTAATTGAAGCCTATGGGCAGCTCCGTGCCAGCTCGGTTGTCCAGGTACGCCGACTGCGACGGGGTGTCCAGGTCAGCCAGCCGGTTTTCGAGGTCGATGTCCAAGCTCTCAAGTAAGAAGTCACCCGACCCTGCAGTGCCGTCTGTGCTCTGGGGGAGGTTGCTCTCTGCCTGCTGCTTCCACAGCTTGTTGTGGCGTTGCTTGCTGGAGGAAGGACAGAGATACAAGTGAGCACAGTGGAGCAGCTGCTGATGGCTGCGGCACAAGCTGAGGGTGCTCAGCTCCAGGAGCATCCCTCCCTCTCTATGCCCGGAGCAGATCCACAACCCAGCACAGACTGACTGGCAGGTCCAGCCCCGCGCTCCCACCTGGCCATCCTAAGCATCAGGAGTTTGCCCACTGCACCTCCTCCAGCATCTCTTTGGCCCAGCAGACTCACAGCAGGGCCCTGAACCACACACAAGGGAAACCGAGACTTCTGCCAGCATAAAACGCTCTGAACCAACATCTCTGCACGTTTCATGGCACGGCTTCTGCTGAACCAGAGTGGAAAATTTTCCTTCTCTTCCCCAGCTAGAGCAGAGGCCAAGTGGAGCATGCAGAAACCCTTATTAGATACTACAGCCTTTGCAGTGACAAAGCCTCGCGATTGGCATGGTCACCCAGAACTGCAAATGATTCGCCTCCAACACTGCCCAAGCTCAGTTCTGCCTCATAAAACAAGAACAATGTTTTGCTGCTGAGAAACACCAACACGCTTTTCAAGCACAGAGAAATTGTTGATGAATTATACCAGAGCAGATCTCCCTGGAAGACAGCTAATTTCCATCTGAGGAGGGCTGGCAGAGAAAGGGTTTAGAAAAGAGCAGTTAGCCCAGGCTCCTGCTTCTGCCCTTCCAAAGAGAGCCCCTCTGCATGGTGGAGTGGCCTTCAAACTGCAGCACCACACACGTCATCACTGTTTTTGTCTTGCTCATTAGCAGAAGAGCTGAATGGCTGAAGAGAAATCCATGGAACTCAATATTTTGCGATACACCGAAACTCTAGAGGTGTTGCCTACGATGAGCTCCTTTGATTTCCTGCTAATCTTCCTTCTGTCACCTCACCTTGCATCTAAAATGCCTTCATATTCCAGGAGCTGTCTCATGAAGCCTGCATTTGGCCTTGCAATGCTGCGTTTCTGCTTCACGTAATTATAGGCCTTCTCCAGTGACCAGCCAAACTCCTTCATTGCATAAGCTATCACGGTGGACGCAGACCGGCTCACGCCCATTTTGCAGTGCACCAGGCACTTGGAGTGATTCTTCCTGTGGAAAGATAAAGAAAACACCTCTCTAACCTTTCTGGTTATCATCCATGTTGTTAACATTTTAAATGGTGGAGGGGCAGTGCTTTGCCCTGCTGACCACTCTTAACACCACAGCTCAGTAGGTTGGGAGCGTTTTGGACTAAGATGCCCGTGAGAAGAATCCTTCTCCAGAAAAGTCAGGAGGTGGGAAAGGCAGCCTCAGCCATGCTGTCATGTCAGAGGCCATCACGAAGCCTCCCACCCTCTTGCCCAATGCTCTGGGCACAGGGGTAAGCAGGAGCAACCTGCGTGTGACAACCAGCAGCGTGTGATGGGCTCTGTCACCATCTCTTGGGCTCATCCAACAAGGACACGCCTTGGAATATTTCCAGAACATCTCAAGTAGAGGAAACGTCCCCGTTTCCTTTTAGAAGCAAAACAAAATAATAGTAATTAAAAAAACCCATCGGTTAGAAATGGGTTAAAACCAGTACAGGAAGACGCAAAGTACACGGAAGCTCCAGGGACACAGAACTCCTGGCAGAAGATGTAACGCAAAGCCCAGCTGCCACCTCCAGCTGCAGAGCTGGCTGGAGCACGCGGGGCAGTGTCACCTCCCCCAGACTTCAGGCAGCTCCTGCTGTGGCTTGGATTGGATGCGCTCTGCTGGGATGTGCTCACACACCAAACCACGTCCCCCAGCCCACTTACTTGGCCTTGTTTATGAAATGATATGCCTCGTTCCAGTGAGCCAGGAGGTCAGTCGTCTCCTCGTCGTACACCCGGATGTTGTGATAGGCAAACAAGCCAGGGAAAAAGTTATCTATTTCCCTGGTCACGTTCAAAATGTAGTCAATGCTGCGGAGAGCGAAAAGAAAAATAAGAGTTGAGCTGCCACGGTCATGAAAAGGAAGCTGATGCACATTGTGAATCTCCTGATTCCTGCCAAATACTACAGCAGGGTTTGCAATGTACCTAGGGAGAAAGAAGGCCCGTATTGATTTACTGCTTCATATCATTCAGATAAATCAAGGCCGTGGGGTATTTATTGCAGAGTTTTTCCAGCTTTGACTTCTAGACACCGCATGTCAAGATGCCCTCACCAAAGATCAGAAGCATTAACGTGCTGGTTGATCCACTGGCCCAAAGACGTTCAGACATCTGTTCCCAAGGATTCCAAATTAAACATTTTTAGTCATGCTGTTGAGCAATAATTTTCAGTTTCTCACATCAGAGGTGGCGTATGCCTTGGGAGAACAGCAAATATACGTAAAATTCTCACTCATCCAAAAAACCTGAAAATAAATCAAGCCAAGAAGTGGTGTGGTGATGAGAGTGTGCTGAAAGACAGCCCTGCAGCTGCCTGTCTGGGCAGGTGAGGTGGGGATTGCTCATCCACAGGAAGTTCTGCTCCACTGAGATGGAGTTTTTTCCTAAACGCTGCACTGTAACATTTGCTCTTCTGCAGCATGCAGGAATTTACACCTGACACAACAGCGTATATGTCTGCTTCGTACTTGGCTGCTACACACCGGGAGGGTGGTTCAGAGATCTTAAAAGTTTTGTTACTTCCACTTCATACGTGATGGAAATGAGGTAGGAAAGTTTTCCTGACCAAAGTCCTGATGATCAGTTACCCACACTGCTGGGAACTCATCCCTACCAACTACAAATGCCACACGGCATCTCAAGAGACCTCAGTATAAAAGTCAAAGGACTCAGAGCCTGGACGGTACGGTACTCACCCCGAGCCCTGCAGCTCCTCCAGGTTAGAGGCATTCCACTCTGACCCCTGCAACAGTCACACAGATAAAAACATCTTTCAAAGGAGCTTCTCCATTTCTAAGATTCTGAGTGCCCCAGTCTCAGCACTGCTCTTCAGCTGCCAACTGAAATGTTGCTAATGGTTACTGAAGGGCACAATTAGTACCACCAGCTTCAGGGTGTTGTGAAGAACCACAGGATGCTGCCTGAATCATTCTAGCAGGCAGAGCAGGCTCATTCTAACAGCCTCAAATTCAGGCACGAGGAATGTTCACGGTCCCTCTGAAATCAGAAGAACTGGGGACAAAAAGGCACAAGGGCTGTGCAGGAAGAAATCCTGTAAGACTCAAGAGTCAGGGTAAGCTCAGTCCCAAATCACTATGCCCTGGCCATTCTGGATTTTTAACCACAGAGATAAACAGTGCTGAGAAAGAAAAATAATTATGTGTGGCATAACTGTGATCACAAGGATATATATATATATATGGGAAGAGTGAGGCAAATCCTGGAAGTTCTGGAGGTGGTCACACTGGATCTCACTGAATCCACAAAACAGAAAGCTAAGCATGGTTTAAAAAGCAGGTTTTGCCCTCAGACATCAACACTTCCTCTGACTCTCTCCAGGAAAAAAAAAACCTAAAAGTGACCCCATGTAAGGGGCACAAATGTGTTCATCTCAAGCAAGTCTTTGTTCCAGACGGCAGTGTCTGGTTTTGCTTGCAGTTCCATCTAGTGGCAAAACATTACACAGAACACACATCTTTCTTTGCTTTTGCAGAAAGTCGAAGGGCACAGCACCTTCAGCCTTACTCTTCATACAGCTTTGGCCATGCACATAGAACTCGACACCAAATGCAGATCCCCCACAGCCCAGTGATTCGTCAGGTCACCCTCACTAAGCCTTCATCTGTGCTGGAGCTCCTAAGAGGGCAACTCACCAGATACAAGTGATCAAAAATCAGAGAGGGTTTGTCCATCTGACCAAGGATAAGCAGCATTTCATTGTCTATGAATTCCTTGAATTCTTTCAAGTTGCAATTCATGTGTTTCTCCAGCTCATTCCGGATCTGCAGAGCAGAAAACAAAGGATGCCACCTAGAATCATCTCTGTTCAATAGAAACATTTATTGGCACTCTTTTTACAAAACACTTTTTATGTACTTCATTAAAGACAGCAGGAGGGATTCAGCCTTCTGGAGACAAAGAATCTCACTATGCAGCATCACTCCAAGCATCTTAGGCCCCCATATCTGAGATCTGTGAAGAAGGCTTCAGATAACATCCAAGTAAAATACACGTGTCATGCACCTCCTTCCAAAAAATAACTGGAGATGAACAAGACCCAGGAGGGCAACTGACAAACATGAAACTCAAAACCCAAACCTGCATGGAACTATTACCATTTGCTCTGAGTACATCTGCACTGCGCCCCTGTGGGACGGATCCAAACTAGTTTTAGCCTTGACTCTTCATTCATAGGCACACCAGCAAAGTTTCACCTGTAAGCCTCTCTGACATTGCTCAGGAACAAAGAAAACAAAATCTTGAAAGTGAAGCCAACAAAGAGAGGGGAAGACACTGTTTCTTAGCACACAATTTGCTCCGTGTCCATGAACAAGTGAAGACCAGGATGCTCCTCTAAAACAGCTGTGCATATTCACAGCTGGGAGGACTCAGGCCACTAACTGCATCTTTAGAGAGTGCTCTCTGTGCTCATGTAACTCTGAGGAATAAGTGGCCTCAAATTCACTGCTTGGACATGCCCACACGTGCTTCAAGTTGTAATGAAGTATCACCTCCCATGCCACTCTTGGCTTGTTACTAAAGTCTTGAAAAAATGCGCTCCGATATTGGTATTACTCTGCTTTACTGCTAGAGAAACAGAGGTGTAGCAAAGCCAAGAGCAGAGCCTTTATCAGTTGGAAACACACTCAAAAGCCAGTGGTACTTCACCTTACAACATCTTTTTGTCAGTACAACATTGTCTGGAAAAGGAGTCCAGCAGGAAGAATAAAGGAGGAGGAGTTTTTCTATTTACCTCCTTTGAAGTCACATTTTCCAGGTCTTTGCTCATCATGATGCTCCGGAGCTTGGCTTTAATGAGGCGTTCTGTCCGTTCCCTTTCAGTTGGCCTGGAAAGGAAAAGGGAGAGGATGTCTCCAAACCAGCAGTAAACACTCCTGAGACAATGCAACGTGGACAGCACAGAGGGCTGGTGGGAAGGACTTGCACTGAAAGCATCTCGATCAGGAAAATGGAAGGAAAACATCTGAAGGCATTTAAGTAGAGAAAGGAAATTAACTGCCAGAGGAACAAAAGGGACAAAAGGGGATTTCTCTTGTGAACCAAGTCAACTTTTTATAATAAAACTGAGAACTGACTTGTCAACAAACAGAGCTGGAGAGTCAGGGCGGGTGGACTCCAGGTCCTGCATGGCATTCCACTCGTTGATGCAGCTCTGGTCAGAGCTGATGCAGCTTTCATAGTACGTGGCCCAGACCAAGGCCATCCCACCTGGGAAGTAGTTGTACCTTCTTGCAACCTCACAGGCTTTATGGAGGATCTGTAGAGCAGACCTGCAAGATTGGGAACAAATTTGTGCAGGCACAATCAGCACAAACACATAAATCAAGATTAAGAGATTTTCACAGAAGACTTTCAGCACTGTGTGTTGCAGTTTGCTTTTTGAGAGCTGCAGCTTTATTGTATCAGAGTTCAGAGAGGGCACGTTGGAGGCTTTCTCAAGAGCCCATCTGAAACAGGCTTAGATTTTCTCCTCATCAACTGGCAAGCACGAGGCACAGCCACTCTGGGACCTAATCATTAGCTAACTTGTAAAGCCAGACCAAAGAAAAATAAAGAACATGGACAATTTTCAAACCACCTTCAGCAAGGAGTCAAATACATATTTACAGCATTCTTGGCCCCTGACACGCTCCAGGGACAGGGCCCAGATTGGGTCATTTGTTTTTGTAAATCCTAGCATTACTTTTTCTTTCCTCCCTTCCCTCCTCCGTTTTTCCTTTTTTTTTTTTTTTTTTTCTTTCCTTCTTTCTTTTAAGGCTCTGCTCTGAAGATGTCATTGTAGGGAACATATTAACCACATCTAAGGCTGCCAACAGGAGGGGCCGAGTTCAAAAAATGACAGGAACGAGAGTTTTGTTTGTTTCTGTACCAAACCATCCAGAGCACGTCACCATTCTCTACATCTTTATCTTGTCCCTACCAGCTATCACAAGCACAGGAGTTTCCATGCAGAACCCAAAGAGAGGCATCTGCCCTGTTTGGAGCAGGATAAAGCCTCTTCAAGAAGGCATTTGCTGGCACAGCCGCTGCTGATTCAGCCATCTCTGCTTCAGCTTTTTGGAATCCCTGCACATGGGAGGGGTGTCAGGAGCTGAAAGGTGAGCATGATTGCAGAGCAGTACGGAAAGTTTCCACGCAGCAGGAGCCCCAGCCTGGCCCCAGGGATGGGGCAGAGTTGGAAATGCCATCAGATTGGCAACGGGTCGCGAGACTCCCTCCTACTAGGGAAGTATGCGCGGAGAGGAAAGACCGGGTTTGCAGCCTGATGAATTCACGTGGGGCTTTCATGTCTATACATCTCATCAGTGCCATTTCCCACTGCTCTCACGTCACAGAGCACACAGCTGCAGGAGAAGATGCTGGTTTTGGATCGGTGCTCCCGGAGCCTCTTCATAGCCTTGCTACCAGCTGATGCAAGGAAGCGGCATCCCTGCTGCAGCTCGCTAAGTATCAGTTATGGAAAATGCTAAAATGCAGTTTGTTTGTTGGTAATTTATTCACGGAAATTACAGCCTCTTTCTCAATAAAGTTAATTAGCACACATACCACATGGCTTGCACTGACACTGGCTTGAAGATGTGCATTCTCCCAGCAGTGCTCACACTGAAGCCACTAAGAGAGAGGGGAAAAAACAGTCACAAACTGCTCTTCTCTGCACCTCAGCCTGCTGCGAGGCAGCTACAGGAGCACCCACAATCAATAGGAATAAGGGATGGGAATTTCCATCACTGATTTTCCATTATCCTCCCAAACAAAGGTGGCAAGCGGACACCTGCCATACACCGCCAGGAATGGGAGCTCCACCCCTTGGGCAGGATTTTGGAAAGCACTGACTGGATATGACAGGTTCCACTGCGTGGATGGAGGGCAGCAAGACAAAAACTCTGTCTGAATTTAAGGACTGCAGCCATGAATCTGAAACTGGGACTTATTTGTATGATGACAGGCAGTCTCTCCCACAGCAGCCCCCAGAAGGGAAGGCCATTCACATCTGTCCTTTTCATGGGGTTTCTTACCCATCGCCATCAAGATGGATCTTAGTATCGCTCCACAGACGAAGAACCATTCCTATAGTGCAGCTTTTACTGGAAGAGAAACGTTAAGGATGTTAAATATAGGCCACAATGCAGTCATGCCAATATCCTCAATTATTAATAGCCTTTAATTTTTAAAATGCTCTGGCCTTGCTTTAGTAATTCCTCATAATACCTTCGACCATCCAACGTGTAGCACACAAGGAGATGGGCAACTAAAGTGTAAAGGTCTTCTCTGACACCGGAGAACCAAGAGCACAGAATCAGCCACCACAGCTGCCAGAATGCACTGCAGTATCTGCCTCACCACCTCTGCTCCTCTATCACCCTCATAAGCTCAGGGCAAGGAAGTTCCCTAACAGGAGAGAAGAGCAGGATATAATCTCTGGCTGCAGAGATTCAGCTTTCAGCAAGTGCTGGTAGGTGCTTTCCTTTCTGCCCTTTGCAGAGAGGACCCCTGGGGCCTTTCAAAGGATCGTGTGCTCGGTTCTCACTTCATCACTTTGGCTGGTAGAAAAGAAAAAAGCATTTTATGGGGGTACCTAACCCAGAAGAACACTTCCATTTCAGAGATGCAATCTGGCAAGAAAACCGTACTATAATGGGGGGCCGGCAACTTTCAACCACTAAATAATTCAGTTGCTGAGATATTAAAGTTTTAAAGGAAATCAGGATGCATGCAACAACCAAAAGCAAAGAACCCAGGTTTGTTTTATATTTTTTACTCTACTATTTTTAAAGCCTTCAGCCACTTCCTACAGTGAATCAAAGGCTCTGATAGAGGCCAGTTTGAACACACATGTAGACAATGTGCACTCTACAGCTCTGAGAGAAAAAAAGTTTCTTATTAAACACATGTACAAGGAATAAAGCCCACAAAAGCCTGACCAGCCCAACTGTCAGCAGCCAGAACACTCACAGCTGAGAAGTGCCATCTCAGCCCCAACACGGAGCCTTGCAGTCCCTCAGTGAGTCACTAATGCCAACAGACTTCTTTATGCACGACGCTTTTCCTTAATTAACAAATCCCTCAGCTGTCAGAGGCAACTGACTGAACCAGCAGCAAGCCTTGCAGCTAGGATGGATTCGCCATAACTTTTCCATCTCTCCTCTTGTCTCACACCAATCACCTCCAGGAGCAAATTACTGGAAGGTCACCTTGGATTTGGAGAGGACAAGGCCAATGCTCCCTGCTGTCACGCACCAAGCATGCCAGAAGGGAATGCTACGTTGGAATTTCCTCCCTAACACCAACAGCACTAATTAAGAGCAGACACACAAGCAGCAGCAAAGCCAAGACAACAATCTCCTTAGGAAGGCATTGCTAGGAGTTCACCAACAAGACCCACTGCAGTGCAGAAGCTCCCCCTTCCCACTTAAATCCACAGAGGTTTTCCAGACAAAAAAAACCCCACAAAGCTCCATTGGCTACATCAGCTCAGCACGGCAACGTGCTCAATCACTGGAGAACAGAAACAAGTCTGGAAGCTCTGCCTTCTAACTCCAGCTCTGCCAAAGCTGCCTCACCTCTTCGAGCCAAGAGCCGTTCTTGGTTTCCTCACCTATAACTGGAATTATGGGAGAAGGTCTGCAGCAACGTTTTGTTTTCATTCCAAAACATTCTGTGCTCTTATCAGTTAGACAAAAGGAACAGCTCATTACTAACACATTTGTTTGTTGGTTTTGGAGGTACTCTTGGACTATTGTTGTTGACGCTATTTGGCAACTAACCTACCTGAAACAGCTCCATTGCATCATGCCACAAACAGACTTGAAGTCTGATGGAGCAAATAAGTTCCAGTTTAGCAAACGCTTCCACAGAAGCATTTTGTCATGAGGAGACAGCAAGCTACCACAGATGAGGTAGATACCACAGCCCCCAAGATGGATTACAAGTGAATGCTTTGCCCACAGCTGCACTGAGAGCCCAGAGAATCAAAGGAGACCAAAAGTTTTCTGGAACAAAAGGCACTCTCAGAACAGTCGGAAGAATTAACAGCTATGGCTCCTCTCTTGCTAGAGGACATGAAAATTAACTGCTTGGGGACAGTTGTTGACGGGCTTTCCAGAGAATCCAGCCGCCCTGATTTCCAAGCCCAGCCTTGCCCTAGACATACCTCTCCTTGCTGGAAAAATCCACACCCAGCAAAATATTCTCTTCTGTGTCCTGTCGCCCGTTGCTGTACACAACCACCATGTACCGGACTCTGTCTGTCCACACGCTTTCCAAACGGACAGCCTAGAAAAAAAAAAGACATCAAGCTCTGCAAAACAGCCTTTGGATAATCTTTACTTCCATTGCTGACTAATGTTTTTCAGGTGCAACTGTGCCCAAAAGCTTTATTTAGCCGCAGTATGAAAGACACTTGGAGAGAGAGTCTCTCTTCCAAGCAAGGCCAGTTGCCAGTTTGACTTGGAATCAGGAGAGGAGAAGAAATGCGAGCAGTCCAGATGACCTGTCCCACACTGGAGAAGTGTTACCAAACACAATCTGAAGATTTCCTCTGAAGATGTTCAATTCGAAAGCTGGTAAAAGTATTGGTTGTGCACTGAGCTGGAGAGGCTCAGAGGGTTCTTCCACGCTGATAAGCCTTCACTGAAACATTCTATCTAGCCATTCTAGAGGGGATAATTAACAAGGACCCAATTCGTAACCTGGATGTAAGGATCAGCCTCAAAGGAGCACACAGGGAAACACCATGGGACTGAAGCTAACCATGAAAACCTGGATTCGCCAATGCTTTCCGTGTCCCTGCAGAGACCTGGTTCAAATACCTCCACCAGAAAGAAGGGCAGGAAGATGCACCTGTTCTTACCAGTTTGATTCTATCCTCACAGCGAAGGAGGTTGATCATCACCTGGAGGTGCTGAGGCAAATCACCTGCAGTGAGAGCACAGAAACCATCAGAACAGGTCATCTGAATCTAAGCAACTCCTGAGGAGGAAGGGCTGCAGGAGATGCTCTATTCAGGTGATGCATCCCTTCTGCATCAAATAAAGGACTGCTCATGCAACTACTCCAGAGTGGTGGGTACATTCCTGTTCGGTGTAAGCGAGCAAAAGGAACAAAGAATCTACAAGAAAACCAACCAAGTTCACATCTAATAACTTGGTAACGCACTCATAGCTTTCCATAAAAGATAAAATTCCTTCCGTAGGATGTTTGCTGGGTATATGAAGTTGCTGACAATTGAAGAAACCCAAAGCCATGCTTGGCATTCAAACAGCCTCTTTGTGCTTGGAGTGTTTACTAAGCAGCAGGCACACAGTACCACACTGTGCCTTTCCCACATGCTTCTGCACTCAAAATGCCCTGATAAGCTTATTTCTTCTTGCCCCTTAACCACTTATTACAAAACCATCAATGACAGAAGGCATAAAATTACAGGATGAGTGGGATCCAACTTCCTTAAACCCTGTTGGCTTATCAGTCCTTACAGACATGCACCACACAACTCTCCTCCCACCATTTGGGAACACTGGAGTGTGCCTGGAGGAAGGACAAGCTGTTCTCAAACCATGAGAAATGTCTGCAGGCCAGATTTAGATCCGTTAACTGAAAAAGGGATTTCCTGAAACCAGAAAAGGGGGTGTAAGGAGCTAAGAAATGGGTGTTCGTCCAGAGACTCAAATCCTACTGAAAGCGTTCCTCACTTTTAAGAAGTAGCATCGAACAAAACCAGCAACAGGTAGTTAAAAATAAATAAATAAAAAGAAAGATGCTGTCAAGATGAAAGATGAAGTCCCAAGCTTCAGATTGTGGAAGGCTGGGAGAGCACTCAGGAGAAACGTCCCTGACACACTGAATCTGGAGCTCAGTAACCACAGAAGGGGTGCTAGAGCCACACGACTCAGCCCATTGCATTTTCCTCCCCACAGGCCAAAGGAGAAGGCAAAGATCAAACCACTGAAGCAGAAACAAGTGACATTTCTTCATCGGAGGCTGCAGAAGACAGGGATGCACATACAGCACAGACTCTGGCTCAGAGGGCTTTCCTGGCTACAGAACGCCACAATGTCTGCAGAGAATGAATTCCTGCTCCAGTTACACTTCCAAGAGAATGACAAAAGTGTAAATGAAGACACAATTGTCACCCCTTCCCATCCAAACCAAGAGGACTGAAAACCTGGTTTTCCCCAGCGGGTTGCACAAGGCCCACTGTGACAGACAGAGGAGCCAACCACTGCCCACACCTGCTAGGGGCTGCCAGTGTGGGGGAGAGGAACAGGGAAGAAAGAGGGAAGAGAGCGTCAGGCCATGATTTAATCCATACCTGCATGCTTGTGAGGGTGCTGGAGACTTCGCTGGCCCTGGGAGCTGTTTCCTTGTTGCAAGAAGAGGGCTGCTCCTTTCACCATGAAAAAGCTCTCGCTCAGGCTGGAAAACAAACGACACAGGAAGTCAGCTCAAAGGAAACAGCAGCGAAAACGCGTGCTCCGGTCGGGGCATCTGGGGAAGGAAGGGCTTCTCCTTGTTAAAACACAGCAGGATCTGCCACAAGGAGCTGCTCCCAAAGGTTGATTCTGCCACTTGCAAGGCACAGCTCCAGGATTATTCATGAAGAATTGTGTCATTTTCCACCAGCATTTTATTGCTTGGCCATAGCAGGAGATACTTGCCTGAGCTGTCATGGACTGGAAATGACTTTATCACTTGATTATCAAATTCTGTAACTTAAAAACAGCAAAGGGTAAGAATTCCTACAGGCTTGGACCTGTAAATGACTTCGGATCAGGTCCTGAGTCAATCAGTCCCTATTAATTTCAGTTCTTGAGATCTCTTTGGAATGCAAAAACAAGAACGCGCAGCTATAAATCACAGATTTACAGGGGCAGGGAGGGAAGGTGAAACCTGCACATCACAGGAGAATGAAGTGCGCTGAAATTTCAGGGCAAAAAGCAACAGACACAACAGCAAAGGCCTTTCTCTGCTCTGCTGAGATACAGCTGTCCTGGGAAATAGTGCTGATAAGAAGGGAGGTCACAGCGTATGCACACACAAACGAGACACAGCTAACGAGGAGGCCAATCAGAAGCAGCAGTCAGAGCGAGGAGCAGCACAAGCCTAATTACACGGTCCTGTAATTGCAACTGTACACTGTGAGCATTTCAGAAATAGACGTGGATATAAGTGCTAAAGTTGGCATTTCCCCACAGGGCTGGCAATGAACGTGTCCCAAGCTACACTTTAGGTGCCACAGTAACTGCTCACCTTGCACTTCCTACCCCACTCCAAACATCAGGCAGGGAGCATCACAAGGGACGTTCCTTGCTACACAGCCCAACTTTCTGCTGTCCTGTGCTTCCCAACATAGATCACAGTTCATTACTGACTGCTCTCAACTAAATATAAGAGCTCCACTATGAGTCTGGGCTGCATGAGAGTTGCTTATGCTACAGAAAATGATCCCATACAGAAATGATCCCAAATGATCCCAGCTGCTGCTCCCAGTGCTGGTCTGTTGTGTGCTCTCTCACTGCTAGGCAGAGGCAAAGGCCCCAGAGAGCACCAGCAATGTGGTAAAGAGCCATCAATTCAAGCCTTCCCAGCTCCTGCTCCAAGTTAGGTCTTCCCTCTTCCAAGGACAGAGCCAAGGTTTGCAGTCAGCTGCCTGAATTTACAGCCTTCTTCAAGGCACAAAGCTCCTAGAAAAGCGGGATCGAGTTTAAATTTGAGACCTCAGTCCATCCTAAAAAGCTGAGCACCCTAAAATCTTCACACAAGCTCCAGGCTCCCTCAGCCCTATCTCAGGCCAATAAGCTGTCGGCAGGACAACTGCACTGTAGTTAGAACAAAGCTTGCCCCATTTCTGCTCCCGCAGCACTCACCCCTGGCTCACTGTGAGCCCCGCAGCCCTCACCACCAGCACCCACCCACAGCAAGAATCCCTGCGGGCGGGTGCTTGGTCCATCCCATAAGCAAAGCCACAAGAGCCCTGTTTCCTCCTCACTCCTGACCTAACAAGAAAGCGTTAAAAAAAAAACAAAGACAGAAGCAGCACCAAAGCCATGACACCAACACAACGTATAGGATGTTCACTAGATCGCCGCCTCGTGCATACCCCCCTGGTTTTGCAGCAAGAGGAAAGGAACGGTTAGATAATGTGCAGCTCCTAACGCTCTCCTTCACTGCAGGCAGGAAACCTTCACAATAAGGCAGAACGTTCCCAGTCAGAGAGCTGTGCTGGGGGAGCACAGTGCCCGCAGGCAGAGGTTGACCTGCACAGAGCACGTTTTGCCACCGGGTCTTTATCAGCACAGCAAATAAAAGCAAAACTGAAGAAGCGACCGAGAGCAAGATGTCTGCTCTAGCTTGAAGTATTCTAGCTTAAATGCTTGCGTCTCCATCTGCACGCCGACCTCATAAGCCAGCTCGTGCTCCCCAGCACCCCAGTTTCCCCCCGAGCTGCTGTGGGATGCCACAGGCGCAGTGCTGCACAAAAGCCACTGTGAATTCTCCCGGAACACTGCACCAAAACGGCGAGGTTACCCAACGCCGACCCTTAACTCTGCTCCAGGAACACTTCACCCTCAGCCACTCCACACAAATCCTCTAATAGCTAGCAAAATACAAGTGAGAAAAAGGCGTGAGGCGACATCCCAACCCAGCCTTCCGACACTTTTAAAGCCTGCAGTTCCAGTAAACATCCCAATTGCAGCTTTTCTCCCATCGTTACAGAGCACCCCCAGCTCCCTCCCCAGCAGCAGTGCTAAATGCCCTAGCAAGCAGCGTTTGTTAGAGGCATAAAGACGAGTGGTTTATACATACTAATTTGGACTGGTTTTCTTTGAACAGCAGAAGCATTGTGCTGGCCCAAGAGTCAGGCAGAAGTCAGCAAATTCGAAAAGATTCATAACTAGCCGTAAAACTCACATCCTTTTGCTTCTAAACCCATACAAAAAAAAAAAAAAAAGAAAAAAGAATAAGAAAAGAAGGAAAAGAAAAGGTCGATCGTATATTCTGTGCGGAGCAGAGCAATCGCATCTGTTGATGCTACCCAGGAACTGGATGACTTCTACAGAACACTGTGTCTTCCACTGATATCCTGGCTTGAAAAAGCACTTGTCCTAACATATCCTGATGAAAGAAGGCCATTCAGGAGGGGAAAAAAACAGCTGAAGCTCGTCTAATCACTTCCCTCCTACAGACTGGTGCGAGCTGTTTGTTTCCTCCCCGTGCTCACAGAGCGATGCAGGGCAGGACGAGGTGAAAAGCATCGCGTTGATGCTTACATTCCATATTGCCCAATGCCTTACTGGTTTTTACAATCAAAACCCTGTAATGGAAGGTCTATGTGGCAAAGGCATCGCAGACAGATCAGGATACTTCCCCCCCTTACGGTGCGGCCACGTCCCGGTGCGCTGCACTGCACAGTGACCGATGCGCTGCTGAACAAGAACCTCTTTCAGGTGGCTTGGAATTCCTCCTCTGTCAGGGACTGCCTATAACCAAATTCAAAGGAGACTTATTTCTTACCGACCCTTGACTAATTCCTTCACCACAGCAGCATGCTGGTGCTCCAGCCCCCCCGGAGGAAGAAGCAGCTTTCTGTTCCTTTTTTGCCCTGCCCATTGGCACACACAGCGCAACCCACCGATTTGCTGGATGCCCTCCCAGGAATCCCAACCAGCACCACTGCTTTCCAGCAGCCCCTTTTGGCTCTCAAAGAAACGCTGAGCCCAGGGGTTTTGCGGTGGCGTGGCATCTGGGTGCTCCAGGAGGGCTGCAGGGCAGCCCCTTACCAAATGATCTCAGTGGGAGCACATCAGCCCCCTAAGGGGGGCAAAACCTACACTTACAGGCACCTGGGAGCACCGAGTGTCAGCAGGAGGGTGCTGACAGAACAGCTGCACTTCTTTGCTGTCCATAAAACAGAGGCCCTCCTGTGCCTGGAGCTCTACGAGGTGAGGATGGTTCTGGACTATGGCACCTCCTGGCTCCGCAGCTCCTTGCTCTGTCCGCCGGCTCCACGCTGCTCAGCTTTAAAAGGAAATATTTCTTCCCCTTCAGGAAAGCTCCAGAAGAACGTGGCCATAACACACATCAATTACGTTTCAAGTGGCTTCAGAACACAATAGGCAGTGCCTCATCATCGTTTCAAAACACTGCTCCCCGAGTCTGCAAAGGCAAACAAGCAGTCTGCAGTCACCCTCCATCCTCAGCAGGGCCCACGCTGCACGTCCTGCAGGGTGCTGTGCTCCTGCAAAGCTCTGCAAAGGAGCCTTGCTAGGCACGGGGCCACGCCACGCTCTCCTGCCACTAGATGTTTGTCAAATTAAGTCTCTCAGCCTCTCCCTCGTTAACACAGCAACACACACAAGTGACAGGAGGGCAAAGGAAGGCACCAGTCCATCCGGGCTGAGCTGGAGCTCTCCAGGGACAAGGGATGCCTCCAGGCTACAGCATCCAGAAGGCAGTCACACCAAAATAACACCAGCTACACTGCAAAGGAACACATCTGACAGAAACTGAAATTTGAGGGGAGAAGGAGCAGGAAGATGAGCAGCAGCTGCATTGCTGAGCTTGCGTGGGGCCTCCAGGCTGCTGCACGTTCCATGCAGCAGGGCAAGAAAAATCCCAACCCCAATGCAGAAAAAGCTGTCCTACAACGAAGTGCTACTGCAGAGCTCTGTGATATGGTGATCAACTGACCTGGGTGGGAACTGCAGGCATCTAACCACCTCCTGACATTGCACTGCTTGGGACTGCAGTGCTCTGCCAAAATCCCTCCGGTGCCCCTCGAGCTGAGGCAGCTGCCTACAGCGGAACTTGGGGAAATGTCTGTCTTCTGAAATAGTATTTTATTACCAAAAAATGTGAGGCAGGAAGGCCCTTTCCATATTTGTGGCTACGTTAGGGTGCGGCTCTGATGGGTTAGAAGAAGTCATCGCTCTCAGCTGAAGACACGGAGCTGACCAAATAACAGACAAGGCGCTCCAAGAGGAAACCCAAAATGTCAGAACCGAAAACATCAGCTGCGAATCACAGCACAGCCCGGAGCTCATCCCCATCCCCACGGGGCCAGGGCATCCCACACCCATCCCCATCCAAGGAATGGTAAGGAGGGCAGAAGACCCAGCAGGGCTTGTGTTTTTAGGGCTGCGGCGACGCACGGAGTCTGAGCACGCATTGTTTGCCCAAAGGCGTGGGCCACATTCACAGCACAAGTATGCTGAGAAGGGCTGGAGACACTGCAGGCCATTCACAGCGCCAGATACTAACTCTCCTCCGGCACAAAGAGGAAAAAGAAAAATGAAATCAATCATGGAGCCCACAAAAGCTGATTTCCTAAGATAAATAGACTGCTTCCAGCCACTCCTGCTCGCCCCACGCAGCCTTTGGCCCCGCTCCGTGCGGACAGCGGGGACAGGAGGGGACACGGCAGCTCCGTCCTCATTCCATGGCTTTGTGCTGCCCCTGCCCAGCTCCATCCCAGCACCATCCTGGCACGCAGCAAGACCCAGATAACGGCCAGAGCCCTGCCCAAGAGAGGGGCAGGAAGAGGGAAGCGAACACAGCAGTGAGCTCGCTCCCATTTCAGAGACTTGTGCAAAATGAGTTAGCAGAACAGCTCCCAACAGCCTGGGGAGAGAAAATTCTAGGAATCCCTAGTACGTGATGGTGAAAGGCCAAATAAAATAGAGACTGTTTCACAAGGGGAAAAAAAAAAAAAAAAAAAAAGATGAAACCCTTTTTACACATCCCATGAATCGCGGAGTTCGGAAAGGCACGGGGCTGATTGCAGCATCCCCAGCTACACGGCACGCTCGGAGCTAACACTTCAAATGACAGCGGGCATTTCTGAGATTCCCACTGGAAAATGAGGTCACTGCTGTAACAGCCGTAGGGCCAAACCCCCCACAGACCTCAGCCCATCCAGCAGCTGCTTATTCCCCAAATGCTGGCTCCCTTCCCTTGCAATAACAAGCCCCAAAGCCCTGTGTTTTCCTACCAGTTCCCTTCTGTTCTTTTTCCTACCAGTTCTGTTCTTGTTGCCAAGCTACAGCCACAGCTCTTCCAACCTAAGCCACTCTATGATATGATTCTATGAGGGAGGTGAGGCCCTCTTCCAACCCAAGTCATTCTATGATATGCTACGAGCCCCTCAGCCTGGCAGCTCCGGGAGCAGCTCCTGCCCCATCCCCAGCCCCATCCCATTCCCCAGCTGAGCTCCACGTGGCCCCATCCTCCCGCATTCCTCCCTGTCAGCTTAAGGGATGAAAACAATGAGCTGTGTCATTAAGTCACCCCAGTTCACCCACTGACAGCGTTTCCCAGAGACGAGGAACAAGTGGGAACTCTCCAGCGGCACTGCTGGAAAAGAAAAGGAAGGTGAAGAATGGTTCCAGGGCTGGAGAACGCAGCTCCCAAGCGGAGCGAACAAAGGTCAGCCAGGACACAGCCAGCAGCATGGGAAGCAGCAGTGGCACAGCAACCCACAAAACAGCTCCGCTGCTGCGTTTCAGAACGACTCCAAAAAAGGCAGCGGAGACCGGGGAGTACTTGACACATTGGTAACGCGTCAAAATAAAATAAAATAAATCTTGACGGATCACGCAGGGTAAAAGAAGGGCAGGAAAAGTTCTGGCTCGACACAGGCACCCCCTCTAGCGTTTGCTGCAGGCTGCCTTACCCAGCAAACCCCAGGGACAAGGGTGAGCAGCGTGGCTTTGGCAGCGGAAGAAGAGTGCCCAGGGGCCGAGCGGAGCCCTCAGCCCTTGTGTTCTGTCTGCTCTCTTCATGGGGCAGAGAGGCAAAGCAAGCTCTGCAGAGGGGTCCTTCTGATCCCGCTCACAAGCAGAGGATGCGCTTTGTACCGTGAGCCATCCACTCAAGGCTGGGCTTTCGCTTGCCTTACTTTGCTTTCTCAGCGTGCCATTAGAGTGCTTCCACGCCAGGGATCTGAGCGCTGCGCGAACATTCGGGAAACAAAAACCTCAGTGCTGTTCACTGGAAGCGAAGCCATGCCTCTGAAGGTGTCCTGTCCATTTCACATCCTCCACAACCTCCCGAGGGCACTTGTCAGGCTGGCCACAGCCCGATTTGCATGAGAAATCCCTGACTCGCAGATCTTGGCAGCTGATTATCAAAGATTAAGGTATTTAAAAATCAGGAGGCATTTGGAACCAAAATATTTTTCTGACCCGGCTCTTTGGTGCCTAAGTAAACAGTAACCACACTGGCCTTTACAGGAAAAAAAAAGCGTTCAGCACGAAGTCGGTTCCTTTGATAACAGGGCCAGAGGGTTTTTGCCAAACTGCTGAGGTTTCAGGGGAGGAAAAGGGAAAAAAAAAAAAAAAAGGAGAAAGATTTATACACAATTCCTACACGGTCTGATCACCGCAGCCTCCTGCTGCCACCCTGCCTGCATCCAAGGAAACTCACCCTGCTGCTCAACGTCAAGTCTGCAACAGTTTCCTGGAAAGGCCAAATCCCAAAGAGGTGGGAGAGGAGCGCACGCTTCCCCAGCTCACTTTGACATCCCCACAAACCAGCGCAGCATGCCGTGGCCCAGTGATCTCCCCACGGGCTCACGTGGCCACAGCTCGGGCCAGAAGCCCCTGTGGGTCAGCAGCCCGTCACTTCGCCGCCCCATTGTATGGAGCGCGCCAGGGCAGGATGCTGCAGCCCGGCCAGGATGTGATTCAGCGTCCTGTTTTGAACAGTTCACCAAGTCAGCAGCTTCTGCCCCCAAATCTCCCTTCAAACAACTGTCAGACAGCTGCCCCAGCCCTGGATACCCCCCAGTACCAAAGCACAGCTATTCGGAGCCATCCACGCCGCGCTGCTGCCGCCATCTGAGCGTGCACGGAAATCCCTACAAAAGCTAAAGACCGAAGTATTAATACAAAATTGTCGTGCATTAAAATCCATGATACAACAAAGCACAATAAGAGCCTCCCCGTGCAGCACGTGGCTCGGAGTTTCCCTAACCGAAGCGGCCACAGCGCCAGGCAGAAGCCTGCTTCACTGCAATGAATTTAACCTAACGAGCTCCTCCTAACGAGGCAGTCGGTGCATGCCAGCAGGACGATGCTCTGCAAGGAGCTTGCCTGCAGTGATCCTCCTCCTGCTGGGCTGCAGAGGCTTGGGGTTAGGGCTCATAAACCTGCAGGCTCCACCTAATCCCCCACTGAAATGGAGCTAACGCACTCTCCTGTGCGCTTGACATAACCTCGCCTTGCCTGAGATTTCTCAAGATCATGCAGGTGCTCTGCAGGGGGGAAAAAAAAAGGATCAAGGCACAGCATCCCAAGGCTGGGCAGCATTCGGGAAGGAGGACTGCAGCAGGTGATGCTGCTGAAATGCCTTTGGGAGGTGAGAAAAAAGGAGGACTCCTAAGCACAGTAATGTCTCTGAAAATGCAGACAGTGACATCTGAAGGAAAAGCTGAACGTATCCCTTCACTTTGTTTTAGGGCAGAAGCTTTTTCAGGGAGAAAACAGAAAGAAAGGCATTTTGGAACGACAAACCATACAGGAGCTCAGTGCAAAGAGAAGTAAAACGCGCGGTCAGTTCTGAATCTGGGACACAGACCACTTCCCCCAAGTGTCAGAGAGAAGAAGCCTGATAGCTCACATCACCAGATCCAACCGTGCAGCCTAGAATGAAAATCCTCACGTTTTTTTGGACAGAAGGAAAATCTTCTGTTCAGCACGTGGATGAAAAAGTTATGCCGTAACTGAGTAAGAGCACATTCATCCTGTATCCATGAAATCCAGTTTGAGCTGGCAGCAGATTCGGCTCTTCTTTCCAGCAACCCTTCCTTTTTTTACCTATTAGGGCCTCTGAGGTCTGCAAAGCCTCATGCTGGACCACTGACCCCAGGGCTCAGGGCAGATGTGACAAAGCACAACTGTCACCCAAGACTCCAGCCAGGCTGCTCCAGGATTTAAAATCCACAAAAACCATCCCAGCCCACTCCTGGGCTTATTTCAGAGGACCTGTTCTCTCAGCTGCTGCAGAAGCAGCACGATGAAGTTGAGCAATTCTGCCACCCCATGGGCACCGGGTAAAGTCTCAGGGAATTGATCCAGAGCGGCTCCAGCAGGAGGGGGTGGGATTCACCCAGCCCCTGCACAGAGGAGTGACATCGATCACCAAAGCTGTGTCTGCACCAGTGCCTCAGATTTTCCACCAGTCCTCAGTGCTGTTTCCCCGAGTACAGCAAAGGCTTTGCACAAGAGCTGTCCCATTCTCTAGCTCTGTTTCACAACCCGATTACCAGATTCTTATCCTGAAAACCACGTAGGGAGGAGTAGCCCCAGGAGGCTGAAGGAAAGGGGAAGCTGTCAGGATCTCAGTTTAACATCACTTTTCAACGACGTGCAGAAAAGCATTCAGATTTTAAGCTCAGCCTCACGCTGTCCATTCCCACAGGATCACTCTGGTCAAAGATGGATGCACACTTCTGGCTTGCAAAGAGCTCAGTCAAAGGTGGCCCTCACACTCAGCCACCTCCCAGCATCCCTCTGTGCTTTGCCATCATGTTGACGTGTAATGAGAAGGAATAAAGTTGTGTTTCCTCATTCAGTACAAATATCACATGCATAAACAAAAACTATCAGCCTGCTATTGGCAGATTGCTACTATTCAATATAACACAGAAAAAAGCACAAGGAGTAAGGATGTGTTGCTGCTCATGACATCAGTGGGCTCCTGGCTTAAGCACTTCATTATGTAATGAGCCCACAATCAAGCTGGGAAGAAAACCAGGAATACTAAACTTTGCTTTAACATCAGCTGCAGCCACGTTACATCACCTCCTGCTCCATGAGGGAACAGCCTTCCTCTCCAATTTCCCTTGGTGGATAATCACGTTTGTGCTCTAACATCCACACGCTGCACAAACCTGCTGGGTGTCACAGGATCCAAGCCCAGCCAGCTTTGTCTTCGTTGCAGCTGAACCACCAGGCTGCAGCAGAAAGCTGCCACCGGAGTCCAAGTTTTACATCACTGCAACAACACATCTCAAACCACGCAATGGAATGGAAAGAACAAGAACAGACTCAAAGCAGCAGCATTTGTGGCTTTGCTTTTATCTCAAGTAGGACGTCGTATCGAGAAGCACAAGCACTGCTGTGTTTTTGCATTTTATCTCTTGGATTGTGGTTTACAGGTTAGAGGTTAAGAGCTGTCTGCAGCAGCTGGTTTTAGAGTGAGCAACCCACATCATTACTCAGAGCCCCATTAGGTTGGTGTCCCACCAAACCACCTGTGCTGTTACTGTTCCTCGTGTCTGCACAGTGTCACCTTGCCCTTTTCCAGCAGGGCATCTCAGCCTTCCCCTCCTCCTTGTATGAGCAAAGCAGCTCAGTACAATCCCAGAATCCAAGAAGCAAAATTCCCTTATGGGATGGCTCAATAGCCAGGAAAGATCTGAGCTCTGCTCCTTTCCTTACTCAAAGCTCCAGCCCAAAGCAGCAGCAAAAAGAGCTGCTGTGCTAACAGCTAAGTGTTGTGATCAGAACTGATGAGCAATATTCCAGTTTCTTCCTATCAGGAACAAACCAAACTCCCTTTTATGCTTTCAGTTCATTAAGCCCTCATCTCAAGCCCACGCTGATAAGGTGAAGGCTGTCCACAGTGCGGAGCTCCTGCAGGGCTGGCCACGAAAGGGGAGTGAACAGCCAGAGTTTTGGGTGGGATCGGGACCCCAGTGCATGGCAGACAATTAACAGCAACAGAAACAATGCTTAGAGCCACACAGCTCTGCTTACCTCACATTTAATTTGCGCTCCTCATCACTGCCAGCCTCCAGCTGAGGGGAAAAAAGAAGGAGACAGAGAAAGTTACATGCTGGTTGTTTCCATAAGACAAACAAAAGAAAAAAGAAAAAGAACACGTCCTTTAAAACCATCCTAGCAACAGTGGGTGGTTGCGCCCCATGTGTTTTTGCAGTGCTGGAGATAAAGGAGGCTCTCTGGCAATACGTGCCCTCTGACAAAGGGGCTCACGGGGGCTTTAAGGCTATTAGGCCCTAATCCTGCAAGCTGGTCCTGCAGCGTGCATCGCTCGGAAGCACACCGACCTGCCTTGCACACACAGGAGTGTGAGCGAGTGCTGGGAAGGGCCCAGCCTGTTTCCACCTCCCCACCAGCTTGTGGACCAAATTCCACACTAAAGGAAAACAGAATTGTGGTTAATTGAGTCCAGAGCTGCCTGGAAGGAAAAAGCTCAAAGATCATTCCTTTCCTTTGCTCCTGCATGACCAGAATGAGGGCCAGCAGCATCCCCTCAAAGCAACCACACGCTGGGGACCCAGGACCTTATGGATTGTGTTGTGACAAGGAAACCACCGTTCAGACCTGGATAACTCAGAGCATGCTCTCCTGAAGGTCTGTGTCTCCCCATTAGCACCAGTGCACAGAGAACATTTCGTGATTTACTAACATCACTTGAAACCCACATCAAACAGTGCCCTGGGAAGGGTTACTTATTTCCAGGTGGCTTTGTACAACCCAAAAATAAGCGAGTAGTTTCACATCAAACATACAAGCTTAAAGTTTTGAGTGTGTGTGCGTAGGGACCAGGCTGTTCCGCATCCTCCTCCCATTACGGCTCAGGGGTCAGAGTCCGCAGCCTGCAAGAACCACACAACCGCGTGGCCTGGATACTGAAGTACAGCCATGGGGAGGAAGAGAGAGGCACAGATCCCATCTCAAACAACCACAACGGGCGGCGATCTGGAGGGAAGCATACCAGCTCTATTTTTAGTTTGTTTACATGGCGTGGCCAGAGCCAGAGTCACAGCGCTCACAGCACCATGAGCCCCTTGCCCACAGCCCTGGGAGGGCTGCGGGGTCCGGTGAGGTCACTGCTGTGTTTGTTTGGGTCAGTCACGTAGCAACGGGTCGGAGAGTGACGTTTTTTAAACAAGCAGGGCTGTGAAATCCCAACTGAGGTTCAGCAGCAGAGCCGGGTCCTAGAGCCGCTCTGGGATCAGCTTTTGCAGCTGCTGACTTGGTTTCGAGTCCGCTTTCCTTGCCGCAGAAAAGAAACAATGGAAGAGAGGAGCACAGCACGGGTAGCATCGGGGCAGAGCATCCCTCCAAGTTCCAAGGCATTACTCACAAGGGGCATGGAGGAAGCAGCACGGCCAGGACACACATCATGATGCCATCACTACTCGGATGGATCACCCCTACGGATTTATGGTGTGTTACGACAGCGAGCCTCGTGCAGGCAGCAGCATCCATTTCCTGCATTCCTTCAGGCTGAGAAGTTAGGAGAGGCTGCAGCAGCTTACTCACAATTAGCAAGAATATTTGGTCATCATTTTCCATTTAAAAAAATATATATCTTCTAGTAATTATTCACCATAGGCTAAAAACCCTGCAGAGCCTGCAAATCCATCCTTGGGAGAAGGAGTAGAAATCAGACACTCTTTGGAGGGATTTTTCCTTTGAAATCGGCTACCAGGCTGAATTCTGATGGTTTGTAGCTCTATGAGGCTGCATGCCAGGAGGGAGCACTCACATGGAACAGGGAATGACTCCCCTGAGAGTCACCAAAGCACAACCAGGAGGCAAGTTTGGTGGGAAACTGGGGGGAAGTAGGATTACCCCACTGACAAACCAGAGGTGGGCACCGAGCTGCACAGCATGAGGCCTGACCCAGGTGTGTGTGGGCAGGAAGGGAGCGGCCCACCTGGACTCTCCTTCCCAGTTAAACCCAGCCCGACTGCACTGGCTGCACCTGGTGGTAGCCATTTGGGGAGATCAGATGGTCAACAGGTTTTCATAGAATCACGAAGGCTGAAAAAGACCTGTAAGACCACCAAGTCCAGCATCAGCCCACCCCTGCCATGCCCACTGACCACATCTCCCAGTGCTAAATCTCCACGTTCTTTGGATGCCTCCAGGGACAGTGATCCCACCACATGCCTGGGCAGCTTGTGCCAGTGCATCACCCCTCTTTCAGAGCAGTTTCACCCAGTATCCAACCCGACCCTCCCCTGATGCAATGCATCACCTCTCATCCTATCGCTGTTACCTGGGAGCAGAGGCCGATCCCCCACCCCACAAGCTCCTTTCAGGAGTTGTAGGGAGCGATGAGCTCTTGCTCTCCCCTGAGCCTCTTCTTCTTCAGACCACACTGCTTTGTCCCCTTCTGCAGCTCTGAGCTGCAGGATCCATGCCAGCACCCAACACGCTCCTTCTGAAGGGTGCAAGCACCATCCCCATGTTCCCCAGCTCCAGGACCCAACCACCACACGGAGCTCATCCCCGAGAGCAGCTAATCGGGGGCCAGCGGGCCCTGACAGGTGACAAATAGGATTGCGCACCTGCGGGGCCAAGGGCAGCGAGGAGAAGGGGGGGGGCGAGGGAGAGGAACAGCTTTTTGGGGGTCACCAAAGAGAAAGAAGGGAGAAGGGGACGGGTGGGGGTACAGAAGGCGGCAGCGGGGGGCGGCGGTGATGGCAGCGGAATCAGCAGCGAGAACCGGCCCATAGCGGGGCGGGGTGAACCCCCCGAGCCGGCCGGGCCCTGCGGAGGCCTCGCCCGAGGCCCAGCCCTCCCTTCCCCGCCTCACCTCGCTGGTGCTGGCCGAGGAGGCGGCGCTGGGGGTCGGCGAGCGCTGCAGCGTGACCAGCGCCATGACGGGGGGACCGCGGCGATAAGGGCCCGACTACAACGGCGGCTGCAAGGTTCCGGCCGCCTCCATCCCGCCCGGCGGCTGCGCAGCACCGGGCCCCGCCGGTGGCCGCCGCGCTGCGGGGAGGAGCGAGGGCTGAGGGGCGGGAGGACGGAACGGCAGGGTGGGGCCTAGTGGGCCCGAGCGGGGGGCAGGCCGCGAGCCGGGGTGGGGCCTAGCGGGTCCGGGTGGGGCCTAGCGGGCCAGAGCAGGGGGCAGGCCCGAGCCGGGGTGGGGCCTAGTCGGTCCTGCGCCGAGGGTAGGCCTCGGGGGCTGAGAGTTTGTGTGGAGATGGAGCTGTGGGGTGCTCGAAGCTGTGCGATAGGGACAGGCTGAGAGCTTGGGGGTGCGGCCTGGGGGAGGGAAGGCTCTGCGGTGCCTCTCTTTGTGGGGATTGTAGTGGTAGGACAAGGGGAGCAGCTTTAGCCTGGCAGAGGGTAGGTTTAGGTGAGATGTGAGGTGGAAAATCTAAAGTGTGAGGGTGTGGAGTCATCCAGAGAAGCTGTGGGTGCCCCGTCCGTGGAGGTGCCCAAGGCCGAGCTGGGTGGGCCCCCGCCACTGTTCAGGCTGTGACAGCTGGGTGCTCCATACAGCTCCCTAATGGGAGGTTATCATGGGGGGGGGGTCTCTACTCCCCAGTAACAGTGATAGGACAAGAGGTGATGGCCTCACAGTGTGCCAGGGGAGGGTTGGGTTGCATATTGGGAACATTTCCTTCTCAGAAAGAGTGGTGATGCATTGGCACAGGCTGCCCAGGGAGGTAGTGGGGTGGCTGTCCCCGGAGGTGTTCAAGGGACGTGGAGATGTGGCACTGAGGGATGTGGTTAGTGGGCGTGGTGGGGGTGGGTTGGGGTTGCACGTGGTGATTTTAGTGGTCTCTTCCAAACCTTAATAATTCTGTGATTCTATGCGAGGTGTGCCATAGCAGAGGGTAGAGCTGGATGGGTTTTAAGGCCCCTTCCAACTCAAACCATTCCATGATTCCTTGATTCTATGAAAAATCAGTTGTCTGCTGCATCCACGTGCCCCAGACACCCCACGGAGGTGCCATAGGGGTGAAAAGGCATCCGTAGAGCATCTGTAGAGCCTCCATTTCCAGGTACAGCATCAAGGAGCCACATTATAACCAAGCTGAAGAAAGTGTGAAGGGTCAGCAGTGCCAAAAGCAAGCAGCGGGCAAGTAATAGGGTAATTAGTTTAAGAGGCTTTGCTGATTATAAGTAAAGCCTTTAATAATTTAGGCCTTCGAATAACGTTTTTTTCCCCTTTGTCTCAGCAGAGCGCCTGTCTGCCCCCACCTTTCCCCTGCCTCCTGTAGGACTGAATTCCTGCTGCTGGGGACTTTGACATGGACCCCAGTGACCCTGTGGGGTTCCAGAGGATGGACCATGGGGCACCAGACTCCACCTCCTGGGACCAGAGGAAAGACTTTGACCCCATTGCCCAGCACAGGGTGCGGCTGTGAGCCTTGGGCGCTCAGACCTTGGACTGCGGGGCTGCAAACAAGCTGCACTGCACCAGGGGCTCTGCTGAAGCCTCCAAAACCCACAGAGCCTGCCTGGAGTACTCTGCAGGTAGGTTGGTGGAAAATTGTGTTTCTGTTATTTATTGACCAGCTGAAGGCTCACAGGGCAGATGAATGCCTCCTCAGCTTGTCCTCAGGGCTGCATTTGGCAGAAGTAGCCCTGATTTCTGCTGGCTCTGACCTGTGAGTGGCAGCAGATGGGAAGCAGCATGGCCCTGTCCTGCTGCCCATCGTTCCCATGACTCATCCTGCAGCCCAAGCAGACGTCAGTCCTGCTGCGAGCTGAGCAGTGTCACAGGGGTGCTGTGCTTCACCTTATCCAAATAAAACTGGTGCAGAATTTCTAATCCTGCCCCAAACCAGGTCTGGCATGCTTCTGGCAGCCTGGTGCCCATGGCTATACCCAGTGCTTTAAAATATGAACTAGATTATCTTAGTAGTCTTCTCCAATCTTAATGATTCAATGAAATGTGGAGATGTAGCACTTAGAGATGTGGTTTAGTGGGCATGGTGGGGATGAGTTGGCAGTTGGACTTGATGATCTTTGAAGTCTTTTCCAACCTTAATGATTCTATGATGACTCCATGGTGATCATGCTGGAGGCCTACCGCAGGTCAATGCGCAGAGCCAGGGCTGTTGGCAAGAGCACAGGGGCTGAGAGCGATGGTTGAAAACTTTTCCCACCACCATGACACACCGCAACTCTACATTCATGATTGCACTGCCTGCTCACTGCAGGCAGGTGCTGAAGAGCATTTTGGAAACTCTATGGGGAAAGTGTTTGCACGTAAAGTGCCCCCAAGACAGCTCAGTCCCTGCACAATCCTCCTGTGCTCTAGCAGCCAAACTGGGATCATACTGGATTGGTCTCAGGAAGCCCCATGCCACCTCGGCCCCAGTGCCTTCTTCCAGGCCTTTTTCTCACCATGCAGAGCCATGCGCATCGCTGTCATTGGGGCTGGAGTGATCGGGCTGTCCGCTGCCCTGTGTATCCACGACCGCTTCCACGCGCTGGTGCCCCAGCTGCAGCTGGAGGTCTATGCCGACCGCTTCACACCACACACCACCAGCGATGGGGCTGCGGGCCTGTGGCAGCCCTACCTGAGTGACCACGGCAATCTGCAGGAGACGTGAGTCGGAGCGTCTTCCGTGGTCCCTTCCAACCCAAGCCATTCTGTGATAAGTACGCAGGTTAGGGGCTGACCTGCTATAGAGGAGCTCTGCGGTGAATGAGCTGAGTGTCCTGGTTGATCAGGAGCCAGCAGTGTGCCTTCATGGCCAAGAAGGCCGGTGATACCTTGGGGTGTGTTACGAAGAGCATGGGCAGCAGGGTGAGCGAGGTTCTTCTCCCCTCTGCTCTGCCCTGGGGTGGCCACATCTGGAGCACCGGGCCCATTGCTGATTTCCCTGAAACCCCTGAAGCTGTTCAGCCTGGAGAAGAGAAGGCTGAGAGGGGATTGATCAAAGCTTATCAATATCTAAAGGGTGGGATGCCTGACCTCTGGATGATTCCCAGAGGTCGCTTCCAACCCCTACAGTTCTGTGATTATATGGTTCTCTGAAGCATCCATCCCTGCTCACTGCAGTTTCCCACCAGTTGAAGGGCTGGCAGTTGGTGTTGCTGTTTTTTCCACGCAGGCTGTGGAACAAGGAGACCTTTGAGCACCTCCTGGGGTACCTCAACTCACCAGAAGCGAAGGAAATGGGACTGTTCCTGATTTCTGGATACAACCTGTTTAAGCAGCCTGTACCAGTAAGGAGTAGGGCATGGGGGGGGACAGGAAGGGCCCCAGCTCTGGGCACTGGGCGGGTTTGAGTTTCTGTGCTGGAGCTGGGCAGCCAGGACATCTCTGTCACTCCTGTCCCTGCAGTACCTCAATTGATTACAGCCTTTTGAGTGACATCGGACCTTCTCCCCTTTGCAGGATCCATCTTGGAAGAACATTGTCCTTGGCTTCAGGAACTTGACACCGAAAGAGCTTGAACTCTTCCCTGGCTACAGGTACTTTGAGGACCTTTTTCCAGGAGTTTCTGGGCTCCATCACAGTTGCTTCCCTTGCAAGAAGTAGGAATCACCTCAAAGAAAGCAGTAACAATGCATGAAAACCATTCCAGGTCCCTCTCTCATTTCACTATATACTGTTGAACTCAGGGAAGAAAATCAGCTATGCAGTAAACAGGGGAAAAAATAAAGCCCTGGCTGTGCCAGTGCATGGGAGAGGATGCAGCTGCCCTTGGGCAGCTGATGTGGTCCTTATCACTTTCTATCCTTGTGTCTTTCAGCTATGGCTGGTTCAACACAGCACTGATGCTGGAGTGCAGGAGCTATTTGCCCTGGCTCACCAACAGGTGAGTATTAAGCCCTGCTGCTGCTCTTCCCTGGTTGACCTAGAGGGCTCAACAGGGCTCCACGCCATTAGGGAAATGAGCTAATAATGGCTGGAGAGTATTTAAGAACTGCTGAGAAGACCATGAGTGTTTATTACGAGGAGCAACAAGCCGTACCTACTCTGTGCATCAATTACAGGCATTAATTTGAATGGTACATTGGCTTTTATGTGCTGGTAACAGATGAACTTGCTCTTCCAGGCTAGCGCAGAGAGGCGTGAAGTTCTTCCACAGGAAGGTCGAGTCCTTTGAGGAGGTGAGCTGGGGACGTGGGGAGCATGAGCCTGGAATTTCTGCTGCAGAAGGTGTTATGGGGCCATCCTCCCCTGAAGCACCCTGCTCCAGCAGAACCTAGGGCTGGGGGGGAGCCAAGATGCAGTCAAGCATCAGCAGTGCGGCTTTGCCTTAAGCTGCAAACACAAAAGAGCCGTGCTGAGGAAGCTGTGCCCTGGGTCTGGCCCTTCTGTTTTATTCATTACCAGAGTGCGGGACCAAATGCTTGGCTTGGTGTTGATGCAGGAATCTCGTGCTCCCTGGGGTAGCATCACTGTCTGCATGCTGCTCACTGCACCACCTCTGTCTCTCGGTAGATGTTTTCCCAGGGAATTGATGTTGTCATAAACTGCACCGGGATCCGTGCTGGGGAGCTGCAGCCAGACCCTGCACTGCAGCCTGCCCGTGGGCAGATCATCAAGGTGAGGCTGCAGCCTGCCCCATATGCATCCTGTGTCCTGGCTGTCACCCGTTGTCACCCTCCTGCCTTCTTCCCCCAGGTCCTGGCCCCATGGGTGAAGCACTTCATCATCACTCACGACATGGAGTCGGGGATCTACAGCTCACCCTATGTCATACCAGGGTAGGTAGCAGCGAGCGTAACGCTAGCAGTGCTCTGCACTCAGAGCACCAACCCCAGCTCTGCTCCCTGCTTACATCTGCCCACAAGCTCTGCATTCCTTGCCCCTGTCTCTTACTGGGGAGCAGAGCCTGAGGAGCAGCAGTGCCAGGCAGAGCCCAGCTTCCAGCACTTCTCCGGCACCTGCTTCCCTCTGGGAGCTTACTTAGAGATGCTGGGATCTTTCTGAGATGGCAGCAGATGCACGTACCCAGGGAGCTAAGCAGCAGGGTAAATAAATCCATGTCTGCTGTGCATCCCGCCTGTATCCCCCTGAGAGCAGCCATCCACTGCACTTTGGCAACGGTGAGGTTTTTTAAGCTGTAACCTGAATGCTGCATTTCTGGCACTTCCCAGGTTTAGGCAAGAAGCCATGATGTAAATAGGAACTTTGAATGCTCACAGCTCCCACTTGAAGTGCTCCTAGCGATCTCTTATCACTGTCCCAACCCCACAGAAATTCCTCTCTCCACGTGTTTATTTTTGCTGGCTGTGCCATAGGCTGGCTCTGAGGGGAGCAGAACATGGTGGGAATCTGTGCTCCCTGCCGGGAGCATTCCATTCCCTCACCCTGTTTGATAGGAGATGAAATCAGCCCTTTGCTTTGCCAAGGCCTTTTGGGTGCTGATAGTGTTTAATGAACAACTTACCCACAAGCAGACGCTCAGGCACTGCTCTCCTGCCTGCTTGGCTCGTGAGGATGCCTCAGGCAGGAGCGTGCTGTGGGCATGGCACAGTGAGTGCCTCCAGCTGGTAGCACCAGGGATGCTAGGGACCACTTATTGCCCTGTGCTCTTGGTGCAGGAGTGAGTTCACGGTTTTGGGAGGCATCTACCAGCAAGGCAACTGGAACGAAGAGAACAGTGCTCAGGACCACAAATCCATCTGGGAGAGGTGCTGCAGGCTGCTGCCCGCGCTGCAGGTGGGTGACTCCAGCCTGGCACCAAACCCCCAAATCAGCAGTGCATGGTGACTCCCTTCAGCAAACCCTGAGAGCTGGAGGTGTTTCTGTGCACCTCTTCACTGCTCACACCTTCCTGGTGGGGTTGTTGGGAGGATTTTGGCTGGGCTGATGGGCTTCTGGTTTCAGAAAGCAGAGATTGTGCAGGAGTGGAGCGGCCTGAGACCGGCGCGTCCCAGCATCCGCCTGGAGCGAGAAAGCATTGGCCATGGGCACTCAAGAACAGAGGTACTGTGCTCATTAACTGTGGCACTAATTGGGTGCTAGCAGCTACAAACTTGGCTGCTGCTCTGCAGCCACGCTGCCAGCGGTCCTCGCTCCATCTCCCCTCTCCTAATGGCAAATCCTCGAGATAAGTGTTGAAAACATTGTGATGGATTTTATGGGGAGAGCGTTACTGCCAAAGGAAAACTTGCAGTTGGAGCTTAGTCCTTAATGGACACAGTAAAATTCTGAGGCACCAAGTCCTGCTGGCCCTGCCTATGTCTCCTTTAAGAGAAGGGAGTTGGGAATGGCACCAGCTGCGGTGTGCCACTGTTCTTGGAGCCTCAGCACGGCCCTGTCCATGTAGGAGTGCATCACTCCTCAGCACTTCAGCTCGAAGCTCATCCACAGCCCTACAGAGGGAACGGGTTCGGGTACGTGCCTCTGTGCAGCTTTGAAGAAAAGATTAAAGCTCCAAAGGGGATGGTGACTGCAAAATGTAATTAAGCGTAGTGAAAATAGATTGAATTTTCAGCTGGAAAGGCCTCGGAAAGGGCTCAGTGTATTTAGGCAAAGCCCAGAACGTGGTTCAAAGTGAGGCTGTCTTTGAATTGCTGTATGGATCGTTCTGTTCCTTTATCAGCACATCGTATCTACGCTGCCTTGGCAGCGAGTGGGGCTCCAGCCGAAGCAAAGCAATTTACCTTGTCAGGAGCAAACCCCGTGTGCTCTGAGGAGCAGGGTGGTGAGTGCTGCTGTGTTCTGACTCCCTCTCTCCCCGGCAGGTCATACACAACTACGGCCACGGCGGCTTTGGGATCACCATCCACTGGGGCTGTGCCATGGCTGCAGCCCGGCTGCTCGGGAACATCCTGCAGGAGAAGCAGTCCCAGTCCCGCCTGTGAGTTGCCTGCTCACCTGGGATTATTGCGATAACAGTAGCTTAGAAATCACAGCAAAAAGATGCAAGTAACAGTGGTGCATGTAGGCTGTTGACACTCCTGCCAGGTTCGCTGCTGCTTCCTCCTGTCTTGTTTTCGGGTTGCTGCCAGTTCTGCTGCTGCCGTTTGCCAGACGGCCGAATTTCCTCCACCATGGCCTCATGCAACCTACCCAAAGGAAGTGCTTTAAAACATGGACTAATTATCTGTGACAAAGTGCACTTCTGTCCCAGGGATCAGTCTGCAAAGGGCAGGTGGAGTTCAGCTGAAGCCTTGGCAGTCCTGCAGTTCATCTGCACAGTGGGACAGGATCTGAAAGCGAGCTGGTGCTACACGAGGTCTCTGCTGGCTGCTCAGACACCCAGTGTATAATTGGATTTGTGAGCTCCCCCCGGGAGGCAAAAGCTCCTTAGTAGGAAGAAGCTCCCAGGGAAGTGACAACAGCCCCACAAGCACGTGCTCCGCTTACAATTGCTTTTCTTACATTCATGCCAGGACAAAGCACGGGTCTTCAGCACCTGGTTAGTGTATCTGGCAGCAGACAGCAGCGGTTACCTAAAATGGGCTTTCCAAATGATGTTTTTAGTAACAAAAGCAACATGTTCCAGCTCTGTGTACTTGCCAGATCCTATATATAGCACAGCACATACACCAAATAGCTGTTCTTGTCCCTAAAACTCCCATGGGCACTTTGGTTTCCTATTTCCCTCAGCTGTGAGATGGGGCTGGAGGCAGCCCCGGGGCTGTGCCAATGGGAGGAGGCAGGGACAGCACCCAGGAGGGTGACTCTTATTGGAGCAAGGAGCAGGAGGTGGTCAGTGTCACTTCCAGGGGTCCCAGGCATTGTTCTGGAGATGAGCTTTGGGCTCCTGTTCCATGCCACGTGCCTTTCCTGCTGTAAGTATTTCACAAACAGAAAGGTGCTGTGAGGTCAGGAAGCATCAGCCTCAGATCCAGAGTGCCATACCAGTGAATGAGAGCTGCTGCAGTGCAGCTGGGTTCATCCTGGATTCAGCAGTCCCACAGACCCAGCACCCTGCCCAAGGACCTGCCGTGATGCTTCAGATTCCCCAAGGGTGAGTGCTCAGTGCTGCAGGATATGATCCACACACAGGAGACCTGCTGCCCCCAGGCATGTATGAGGCTTGTCTCCATTTCTGAAGTGCTGTGGAGGTCACTGTGCCAGCACAGCCCCAGGAGACCTCCCCGTGACGTGGTTCTCCACTGAATGCTGTGTAACTGTTCACACTGTGAAATTCCCAAGTTTTACACGTCGTGAGCAGTGGGAACAACCTGAGAATCTTGGCTGAGCACATGAGCTCAGCGTCTGCCCTTGTACAAACACAGCAGCAGTTCTCTCACTGTAAGGGCCAGAATTTCTCAGAGGTGCTGCCCTGTCCCCTTTCCTTCCTCTCAACCTTTTGCATCCTTGGTGCTTGCCTCTGCTGTGACACCTGCAGTGCCATTGCATGGGAATAGGAGCTCTTGTCTTGTCCAGTCTGTCTGCCAAAGGGTTTCCCTCTTCATCTGGCAGCTCACCTGATGGACTGCAGTCACATTCAGAGGGTTATCATCCAGAAAAGGACAGTGAAAAGGCAATATCTGGAGAACATTTACCACTGATTGATGCTAAGCCTAATGATCTGTGATAGTGCTTGAGTAGGAGCCGTCCAGCAAAATGGCATCCACTTGAGTTCACTTCTTCCAAATATGAGATATTAAGGACTGTGTTCTATTTGCACTGCTGTAACTCCAAACAGAAAGAAGCGAGCTGGCAAAAAGCAGTTGATTCTTTTGATCTCAGAGCCTGTAGGAGCAGCTGTCCTGCATTGGTCAGGATGACAAATGGAGTCGTGTGGGGCCTCTTAGAAAACAAACAGAAATGATTGGGGGTGGGGTTTTATTTGCAGTTTCTGATTTTGCTTATTTTCTAAAAGGCTACAATTTAACGTGTGTGCACAATAAAGATCATAGCCAACTACCTTGCGCGTGACGCTTTCTTCTTATTAATGGCAGCACGGATAGGGCTTCGAATGCTGATTTGATAGAAACGTTCCAGCAGATCATCGTTCCTTCTCCCAGTGTTCAATGCTACGTTTTTCCCGGCCGTTTCCTCCTGCAGAAGGAAGAGCTGTCATTTCACTTCCTGAGCGGACAAACAAAGCTGAAATAGAGCAGTGTGAAACCGTGGGGGTGCCTGCACGTGGCTGCCAACAGCCCCCAGACAGAACGGCGTGGGATGCCACCACTGAGCTCAGCTGATCACTCTGCTTTGAGAGCAGAGCTACAGGAGCGGTATTTTGCACTGCTGGAAGCCCTAAATGGAACGCCATGGGGTAGAAGAGCCATGGAGAGTTAAGCTCATTTTTGTGGCAATGGTAAGGTAAGAGAGAACCAGCGGGGAGCCCAGCTGGCTGCTGCAAGTGTGTCTTGACAAGCAAAAAATGCCCTCTCCAGCGGCAGCATCAGCACGTTTTACGAACTCCCAGTTCTCAGCAGCGATGGCCTGTGACACAAAACAAAGCTGGAAACGCATCAAGTATCAGTAAAGTCATCCTCTGCGAGCCAGCGGCAGCTCCGGCATTTTGGAAAGCAGAACGAGCTTTGGGAAGGGCTGAGGATGCCAAAAAAAATTCACAGAAAACACAGAAGAATGAATATTCTCCCCCAGTGTTACTGCCACGAGACAACTGTTCCCATCCGCAGACATGGGGCTCTGCATCCCAGCACCCCGTCAGCAGCTGTGCTGGCGGTGAGAGCAGAGATGCTGCACGCTGGGACGGGAGCACGCTGCCACAGCACGCACAGCGTTGGCAGATGATGAGTCGTGGTGGCTCAGAGAGGAACCTCTTTGAGTTTGTAAATCACTGGGCATCAGAACACCACTGGAAGAGCAGAGGAAGGCTGTCAGGGTTACACTATTATGCCTTCTACAAATGAGATGGTTAAAATTAAAGTGTACATAAAGAAGTAAATAAATAGAAAGAAGCCTCCCTGCCCTGAGGGCATCCCATATCTGACCATCACAGGGAACCCCAGGGAGGTTGCTTACCTTTGTGACAATCCTGTGGAACAGCCAAGGGCATTTTTACTGAAAAAACTATTTATTTCTTAAACATAAAATATCTAGGGTGGAATTCAACGATCCGATGTTGCATCCGTAACAGGGGAACAAGAGGATCATTTTACAACAAGCTCCATATACACAAAGTTTTTAAACATTAAAATGTATCCAGCTTAGAAACTGTACATTCAAACACAGGAAAACATTCAATGTTCTTTCGGCAAGCATTTAGGAATACGAAATCATTCCATCAAAGCACACTGGGAGAATTCTTTTTCCCACAACAGCTTTGCACATTCATATATTGGACAGCAGAACTCTGAATCCCACAACTCTGTTTGCTCTCCAGAATTATGTCACTTCATTGTCTTCAGTGAACGAGCTCTATTAATTCCTTCATCAGGGAAAAATAGTCAACGGCGTGTGAAACGATCTTTGGAAGCTTGTTATGTACATCAGCGGTGCTGCCATGTTGATAAGACGTGATGCATGGTTATTTATAGGCTGCTGTGTATCAAGCCAAACGTCCCTCTGGTTTTTCAGTGAGCTATCTCAAACGTCCTCGCCTTCTTAATAACGCTCGTATCGTTAGATACATTCTCCGTTGCAGAATTTGTAAGAAGTGAAAAGCAAAAGTGCCTTCAATTTGTATTGATTTTTTTTCAATACTGTAAATGTCACAGGTTAAAACCCGAACTACTCAACAGCATCCAAAGGCTTTGCCTTACCTATAAGCCTTTACCCGGGCAATATTTTGTTTGAAGTTTACTAGATATCTATACTTTCCTAAATCCTCTGAATGCACACTCTGAAGGCCATTGCAATGCTGTTGAATATTGGCTCAAAGAATAACAAAGTGCCGTGTGAACATTAACACTGGAAAAGCAGAATTGTAAGGAAAAGGCTTTCAGTGGCAAACCAAGGTAGCAGCCAGGCTGTGAGGTGGCATTCACCCAGCCATGGATTTCATGCACTTTATATTCACCCTGACCTCCAAGGTGGGCTCACACCCAGCTGGATTCTCCTCTGGGCACTCCAGTTTTGGGGTGTACACCAAAATGTCAGCATCCAGGAGATGCTTCCTTCCTCTGCCAGCACCATGCCCGTCCCTCACGCATCCAAGGGAAACGAGTCAGTGCATCTCTGAGGCAGCACTGAGCTACCCCAGTTGCATAGTATGTTAGGGAAAATTATCCAACTACAGCCTGATAAAAGGTGGCAAAAAAAAATTATTTGCACCGGTTGTCAGCTCCATGAGAGCCCCGTCTGTTTGCTGAGGGCTGACTGGAACTTGAGCTTGCTGGAGACCGAGCACACAGGATACAAACACAGCAGAGACAAAGATCAAAGATAACCAGACCCACACGAAGCAACAGCCACTGGAACAGACAGTGCGTTCCTACATCACCAGCCACATCGACAGCAGGATCTCCTGTGAGCTGAGCTGCATTTTCATATAACCACAAAAAGGAAAGTGCCTGCTTACACCCACTGCTTCCAGAGTCCCTCGCTGCAGTCACCATCAGAAAGCAGTAAGAGAGCAGACAGACATTCTGGTGCCTTGCCACACTTGACCTTTTCTCAGCAGAAGATACTCAAACACGGAATATCAACAAACTCTTTGGCCTTTTTTAATTAGTCTGAGTTTCCTCAGTTTCTTTTCTTTCTAATTTTCGGTGCTATAAACAAACAGCCCCAACGTGTCTTGGAGCAATATACTGCACTACAGTGCTGCAAATCCCTAAACAAAAGGTGAACCCTAACAGTGTTCATTTGTATTGCACCCAAAAACAGACTCAGTGACCTGTTATTACCCCACAGAAAAGGGGCTTGGTTCCCAGAATACTTAAGATAACTCTACTGTGCAAAATTTGTTGCACACTTACCAACATTTCTGTGAGACAACGGACCACACGTATTAGAAAAATGTATTGCTTTCCCGCAGCCTGGCGATCAGCATCTAGTCCGTCTCATTCCATTTGGTCGTGTGTTCCACAGTGTGGAATTCAGAAAACAAACTGAGACGTGGATAAGACAGGTCTCAGCTTCTGTTTGCATTTCCTCGCTGCGCGTCCACAGACTCGGAATTCCGACTCCCTGCAGAGACAGATTTCTGACAAACAAGACAAACTTATCCTCACCTGAACTCTGTTACATTCTCCAACAAGAGCAGGATCACCAACCTCCACAGGCTGGCTATGTCTGAAGGAGTGAAGTTCCTCTTCTCAGGAAGATTGTGGTTTGGCTCTTCCCAGGATGTTTGTTCTGACGCGATGCCAGCTACATTCCTTTGTCACCAGCTTGCCGTTGCAGTCCATGTGCAATCTGCAGCTATTGAGAAGTCCAGTCCAGCTGTCAGGAGACCAGCTTCTGTTGGGAGACACTCAAAAGAGGCCCCATCCAAACTGTTCCACGTAGCTGTTCAGACTGAGGCATCCTCACCAAAGGTTCTGGCTGCAGCACTGCAGGAACACACTTAGGCAAACTGAGCAGAAACAGGCCTGGACCCATGCAGAAAACCACAGCGTGCATCTCCACACACAAAGAGACACCAGCACTGATGAAGCAGTCTTCACCAAGCAACAGAGTGCTCAGTGTTCCTGGCAATGGTAGAAAAGTCAAATTCTGCTCCAAACCATCAAGATTTACAGAGCACATACGTTTCTCACATGAGATTCCATCTCTGCAGCAAATACCGCTCCTCACCAACGCAAACTACCTGCCTCGAGTGGGAGAAACATTCAGGAAATAGATCCCAAGCAATCTCACTCACAGTGCCCGTTAGTTCTCAAGGAGCAGAACCCATAAGCAAGTGAACTCGTAAGCATCAGCTGTTTTGCTGTTACTGCATTGGTGTTGTTGCTGATGGCTAAAAAGTGCAAGGCAGGCATCTAATTCATAAAACCTATTTTGTAGTGTATGGAATCCACCGTGTGCTATGCCAAGTACACAATAAATATTAATCTTTTGTTTTTAGGCATCGAGAGTACATTATTTTAATTACAGCTTATACCGAGTGGCATTCAGGTAGCTATTTGCTTGACACGGGACATTTTAAGCTGAATAGCTGACCATGCAAGCACAACAGACTTAAGAAAAACCCTTCCTGCTAAGTTTCAAATGACATCTGGATCAAATGCCTTTCAATATGGAAGTAAAGTTTTTATGTGTGTGAGCAAAGAGCAGTAGTGACACGATTTACTTAGGTTCAACCCCAAAGTTCCTGCAGTTTGACACATGACATTGGCAGTGACAGTATGGTCTGCTTTCTATGCTTCAGAGTTGGCCTTTTGTGGAACGTATCTTGCTTATTTCATCCATTCCTTCAGCAGGATTTCATGTCTCATCATTCCTGTGACCCAGAGTTAGACCTGGTGACTCCTGGGGAACGAGATCCTCTCCCGACCATCTCCTGTCCCCATTCTCTGTGGCTGGACTCCTGTAAGCCACGACCTTTCGTTTCAATGGGCAAGAAGAAGGAAGCCACAGCGGCCAGCAGGCAACATCCACTGTAAACTGCCAGTGTTAAATAGACTGAAGATTCCAACATCACCTGCAGAAAACACAACATAGTACCACTGAGCCTTATCACAAAAAGAAAGGCAAATACTAATACAGTAGGAGGAATTTTAGTGCTGCATACTTTTCTTTCCTCAAAGACTACACAGTCATAAGCTTTCTTCTTAGCTTTCTGCAGAGCAACCCTTCCTGACACAGGCTTCTTAGTCCTGTCCCTGCAGAGCCTGGCTCTCCCAACCTCCTTGCCTAGCATTCCACACGTGCTTCACCTAGGACTTGAGGTCTCAAAAGAAAAGTGGCATTGCACAACCCACAGAAACCTGTGAGCCCCTCGCAGACCCCATCTCCAGGTGGGTGTCTTCCAAGGAGCCCTTACGTCCATCCAGCAGCCTGCCCCGTGGTTATTTATCTCCCATCTTAAGACCTCTAGAGTAAGAGGTAAATTCAGAGATGAGCCTGAACTCTCTTCAGGGAACGGGCAACGAGTGTCCTTCAACATCACGCAGAGATTGCTTTTGGTGTGGCCCTAACAGCAGGGAGGCAGGTTCTCCACCACCTTCCTAGGCCATCAGTACCAAGAGAAGGGATATTACCTGTGCAATGAATGGCGTTATGAGAGCTCCCACTCTGGCCATTCCACTGCATGTTCCCAGGCCCAAAGCACGCGTGGCTGTTGGGTAAACCTGTGAAGAAAGCACCAGCCCATTAACTCAAGTGAGCAGCTCCCTCCTCTTCCTTCCAACCTCCTTAATCAATGGAAATCAATAAGTAGCACTGCAGCAAGTTCTGTTAGACAACGATGAGATCAGGAACTCATATCTGGGGTTAGGTCCACTGTGAAGAGGTCATAAAAATGACTTTCCCACCATGTTCTCAATCCCCTTAAATAGTCTCATTACAAAACCAACCTCCTTACCTCCGGAGTGTAAACATAAGCAGCCTGAAATCCTCCTGAAATAAAAGCTCTTGCAATGAAGAGCAGCACAGTAAGAACATTTCTGTGAGGATAAAAAGGAGAGCAGTGTTTGGGATTGTTCTGTACAATCTGTTTGTTTAACTTGGAGGCATGTGCAATAAAAAAATGCTAATTTTGTTACAACAATTTTTTTTTTAAAATGAACCCTTCATATTTTTTCTGGACCCTTAATGTAATAGTGATGCCAAACAATCTGCATTCCCACAGTCACATCAGTTTTCTAAGGGTATTCATTCTCACTGACAGCTGAGGACTGTTGAAATAATCAGCCAGTGCCTAAGCTTATCTAAATAAGACAAAATAGATTCCATGTTATGAATGGTGCTAACAAAAAAAATCGGCACACAAAAGAAATCAGACTGCAGCTTGTCTGTTTAAAACACACGAACCTACATACCAACCGAATATTTACAGCACTGGAAGGTTTCTTATTACACAGTTTCTGTACTGTGCCTGAAAAGGTTTAAATTCAGAGAGCTCTCCACTGGCTATTTTACATTTCTTTGCTCTTCAGCCCCGAGAAACAAACATCTGCCTCCTGCCACCATTATTAGAGAACACAGATTCAGTGCTGGTTTCTCACTACGTTTTACTTACCTTCCAACACAGAGAAACAGCAGCAGGCTGCAAAACGAGAAGATAAAAAAGGACAGGGCCATGGTTTTCTTGCGGCCTATCCGATCGATAATCCACAGTGTTACTAACACACCTGTAGAAGGAGACAAGTTGACTGCTGGGAATTGAGCACAGGTGGAGGCTGCATCAGCTGGCTTTTAACATAGGCTATGTTATTTCGATTTGAAAATCTGTTCTCAAAGTTCTTTTTCGGGAGAGGAATCAAGCAGAGGAGTGGAACAGGCTGGTCCAATTACCGTTAGCACATGCAAAAAAATACCACTCTGTGTCCCAGTCTGTGAGTTTTGCTCCATGTTCACAGGGGTCCATGTGCCTGCACACTCACTCAGGGGGCACACAGATGTAGCAGTGAGCAATCAGCTCTGACATCTGCTAAATTCTGATTATTGCAGTGGTTCCCAACCTGAGTGCTAAAAATGGCTGCCTTGTGTCTAACAGGAATATCTTCTGTTCAACGTCCAACCATTGTGCCCTGCTAATCTTTCCACTGCTTAAACCTACTATTTTCTTTCCAGTAAGTTGTTTATGTGCTGCCATCGAATCACTTCTCACCTGCTCTTTGATAAAAGAAATGGATCAAGCTCTGTAAGTCTCACATTCTTAAGAATTCTCTCTTCAGCAATTTTTCCAGATGCCTTTAAAGGCAGAGGTACAGCAAGCGTGGGGATTATGCAAGCACCAGTGTTGCCAGTGTCATATTCAGAGGTATCCCAGTTAGTGTTTCTTGCATTCTATCTTAGTATGTCTCAGGACCAAACCAGTCTGTTCAGCTATAGCATCAGTCTGAGACTACATACTGTCTTCTGTCCACTTATGTCCTTCCCAAGAATGACTTTTATACAAGACAACACTCTCATTAGGTATGGACTATGCACATGTGCCACAGACTCACAACTTTTCACATATTAAATGGCTTCTCTTTGAGTGTTTGTCCCTGAAACTGCAATACAAAGCAGCGAAAATATCCCCACCACTGCCTCACTGCATTATTTCAAATAGATTAGTACTGAGAGATCATCTTTTACATCCAAAGAAACAGTGGCTATTAAATATTATCTGGATTGTCCTGTGCAAGACTGTTCATTGAAATTCATTTTAAATTGACTGAAAATCACGGCTGTGCTGGACAGAGTGTTATGAAGCAAGTCCTCCACTGATTCACTATATCCAGGATCCTTTTAAAATAGTCTTGGATAGTCATTTATGGATAAAAGTTCAAGTGATTCTGCCCCTTTTATTTAATCGTTACTCTTCCTCTGAATGCCTAATATGTTTCTTGGAACGAATCCATAGTAAGACAGGCCATTATAGGTTCACAAAGCAATTACTAGTGATTTTATCTGCGGTGATGTCACGGACAGTGAAGGGAGCTACAGCTACTGTGTGTACTGCATGTATCAAACACTTCAAGAAAGGAGCCCCACTGCTTCTGGAAATACAGTGGCATTAGGCCAGTCAGGAGAACCCATTTCTGTCATACCAAAGTCCATTCCAATTACACCGAGCTACTGGCAGAGAAAAACTGCAGCTTTTTTTATCACCACTTACCTGGGAATTCTGACAGGGTTGTCCAGAGCAGATCAGTGTAGTCTTCCTCTGTCAGATACTCACAGGTTAGGCTGCACTTTGCTTTAACTTCTTTTCTTCTACTGGAAACTGCAGGAGAAAAATAAATAAATATATATATATATATATTTAAAGTAATCCCATCTCTGCTCATCTTCCTTTCCTATGGCTAAAGGACCCATTCTTACTGCTGAAAATAAAAGAAGGGATGTGAACCAAGGTAACGCTGCTGCACAACAAGTACATTCAGACCAGAAGATACAGCTGCAACTGAACAGTTTATGGTCTTATTTGTGGCAGGAAGACTTGCATGTACACCTGAATATCAGCTGTACAGGCTTAGTGATTCTTCAGCCCAGGGCTTACGACAGTGAGCAGAATTAACATTTGTAACACAGGTTTCTCCCTACATAAGTTGGGATATTAACCCTTCATCTGTACTTTGAGAAGACAGAATAATTCCAAGTCTTTGGGGAAAAAAAAAAAAAAAAAAAAAGTATTCTTCAAGTCTGCACTGTTGTGCAAGTTTGGATTCTGTATCTTCTCCCAATGCTACCCATCCCCTTCCCATAATTTTCAAACTACCAGACAGTTTTGACAAATCACAACTGTTCTGAATAAAATCATGCCTCCCCTGGGGAATCAAACTTTGTCAGCCTCTTCTTGATGCAGTCAGAGCTTTTTTTTAACACAAAAACCTGCATCAGAAAGGGCGTTGATTTCCCAGCACTATCTTTTTTCTCTCCAGGTCTTCACATCTTGAGAACCTGGGAGCTCCACAGTAGCAGCAGTTATCTCTATCTCAGAACTAATTAAGCCTGTCAAATCTAGAAACATACATTGATTCCATCACTCTTTTCTCAGGAAGAACAGACACATTTTCTGAAAGCTCTCCTTTTGAAGGTTGTCTTGCCGTTTTACATTTTGGGCTCAGAGACACTGCAGGACCTCTCTGCATTGTGTGGGAAATAAGGCACTGTCTGTCAATGGTGTTTAATAGGAGTAGATGCCTTAAAATTCAGGCTGGCAGCCACAGTCCTTCCTAAACTAACTGCTGAAAGTCATCAAATAAAATATATTCCATTACTTTACAGGGCATATTTAAAAAGAAGAGATGGACTAGTACTCACTGCTGCAGACATCTCCTGCTTGGAAGAACTCTGTAGTTAATAAAACTAACCCATAGTATGAAAAAGCATTGGAAAACCTGCAAGGAAGAAAAGAAGAAATCTCAGCTGACAGCACCTCTGGTAAACAACATGAACCACAGCAGAACCCACTGTGTGAGGTTTCCCACCGAGTGCTACCTCAAAGCTATTTCCTAGCAGCAGCTAGAAAAGGAAAGGGCGATAAGATCAAGAATGCAGGTGACTGGGTGGTTTAATACATTACAAATCAATACAGTTTGGGTTTTTTCTTTTTCGAAGAGGATGTTGCTGTATTTTAATGAGACTGTTAAACACCTCAATTAAAAACCATTAGAATCGTGCTGGCATCGAGCCCTTTACATTTCCTCTTACCATATAAACCAGAGTAACAACGTGGTCCATCTAAAATGGGGTGTAAAAAGGTCCCTCATTTTTCCTCGGTCTTCCTGTTGAAAACAAATGTAAGTCAGAGAATCAGGGCACTCACTGCTCCCAGACTGGAGGATGTACAGTGGCAAGGGATAACAATATACAGGACGATGCACTAGGACAAGCGTTCAGTTTGAACTCAGGGCTCTTCAGGTCGGAAGGTGAGAATCCGTCTGAGGAAGGAGGGGCTGGAAAGTGGAACAGCAGAACTTTGCCAACACACAGCTAGCATATGATTCAAGCGGCCTGCAGTCAGCTCTGCTAAATTAGCACAGCCCATCGAGACCCAGGGCAAGGTGCCAAGGAACTACAGGGCAGCCCTCCAGCAAGCAGACCCCTTTTCAACGGAGTGTCCCTAAAACAGAGTGGCAGGCTCAGCCCACAAACCTGTGGTTAAGGAAAAGGGCTTTCCCACCCCACCCGGAAAACAGAATCTTCCAAAACTTGCAGAGCATTCCCGCACAGCCCATCATAGTTACCCTGGCTGAACCAAGTATTTGTGAAAGGCACAAGAGCTCTGGTCCTCACTCATCGAGGCTGTAGAAAATTGAACCTGTATCTCCAATTAGTAAGACCAGTACTAAAAAGCTCCTGCCGAGCTCTACAGTTTTGCTGCCGTTCAAACCAACAGGTTTGCCTCTGCTGTTCCTGCTTGCTGGCTAACTTTGTAACTTTTTTCCTGTAAAAGTCTGCTCTGTGTTCTGTAAATGCAGAGCTGATTTATATGTTGACAGGGGTGCTGAAAAGTTGGTCGTGTAACACTAAAGTGAAAAGAAATCCAATGTAATTCATGTGGTAGCATACAGTTCAGAAGTAACAACCTGAATGGCTCCACGCAATAGGATTGCATTGGAGCTTGTAGCATTCCAGCTCCACAAAATCAGGATTAAATTCAACATGAGATCCAAAAATTCAACATGAGATTCCACCTCATCCCATGAGTTTGATCTGGTTTGTGTGATATTCTTTAAGAGTAGGATTTTTTCATACCATGGTTTGGGCATCTATGATCTTCTTTCATTTTTTATTAGTGGTTGAGATGTTAAAATTAAAGTTAACATCGATTATTTCCTTACATAAATCCCTATGACTACAGTACAGTCTCACTGTTATCCCATGTGCCAGTTACCCATACATACCTGTCTGGAAATAATTAATTTTCCTAAAGGCATTGGAGCTCCATTTTCTGTTGCTATCCTCTTTAAAGTGGCAATGGCTTTTTCTTGATTTCCAGATAATACATCATACCTCGCACTTTCTGGCAGCCACTAAGAAAGCAAAGCAGACCACATGCACAGTGATGTCAAATACACAGCAATGAACAAACTGCAGGCTTTATTTGTGAGCTTACAGTGGGAAATCTCCACGACCCCAGCAGACTACCAACATAAGACAGGATCACAGAACCAATCTTTAACAAAGCAGAAAATCTCCTTTGTGTCAAATGTCAAGTTCCTCTTTAGGCTTTGAGAAACTGCAAAGCAGCATTTTTGCCATAAAGCCAGAACTCCAGCCTCAATCTTTCTGTTGTCTCATTTTTACTCAAGAAATGTTGAGCATTTTTGCAGGATCTTGACATTATCCTTTCTCAGTGGGGAAGGCAAAGCATCCCGGGCAGATCCCAAGATGCCCTAGGCGTTCCAAAATTGGCATTTTTAAACACATCTTTAAGAGAATACCTACAAAACACAGGACAGCAAAGAGCAAGAGCGGGAGGGCAGAAAGAATGAGAAGCCACCGCCAGCCAAGAGTGGGCATCACCAACACGGCTAGGAGCACTTCAAACACCGTTCCAATAGCCCAAAAGACCTGCCAACGGGAAAAGAAACAGTCACAGATGAGAATGCCACTAAGCATTCTTTGAAACGTTCAAAACTGGGCTCTCTGTAGGGACAGCTGGAGACAGAAATGCCAGAGACATTTCAAATACGCACCACTGCATGCAAACAGAAATGGAGGTATGTTATGGGGATCTGTGCACATGTGGCAGAAGCTCAGCTCTGAAAACCTAACATCACTTTCTTTAGACGCTCATGTTTAACCAGAGGTAGCTTCTTAGAAGGAATAGGCTCATCACATTCTGCTTCTTAAGCAAAATGACCATTAACATCTCTCTGTGGGTATTGTACCCCCCTAACACCATGAGGTTTATAGTATTTGCCTTCCTTTGCAAAACCAAGCTAGCAAAGCCACTCAGAGTTTGTCCTGTAAGTGAAAGAAGAAATTGATACCTTCTGAGCAAGTAATGGAGCTGGCACCCTGTTGCATATCCTAGCCATGCAGGATTATTCTCCTTTGGATTATGAATCTGGAAAAGGACTAATCTTCTTTTCCTTGACAGCTTGCTATTTAATGCTCAGAATGTATTTCTAACCCAGTGCTGCTCTGAGGTAGCCAAACTGCGGCAGAACAAAAATGGCACAGAAGGGAGCGATTCATCTGCTGAACTCTATTTACAAAAGATGAAGCAGCCAAAAGCAGGACTGGCCAGCAGTTATCTTAGAAAACCGCTGGTGCAATTGAGAAGCTGTTTCAGTGCAGCGAGGTTTTCCATGAGGATGCTCCTTCCAAATGGACTGCTTCAGACGAGTAACAGCCCTGCTCTCTGCTTAACTGACTTCCACTGGCACCCTTCAATCCAAGGGCTGCAAATTTTCCCTTAAAGTATTTATAAGGCGAAATTCCTCTCCGTGTGACTTTGATACATTTGGATTGAATCTGGAGAGCTGAATTTAGCCCTGCGCTTACTGAACGGTCAGCTCTTCATTATCCATTACTGAGCTACACATCAATCTCACTGCAGCATTAGGTCACACCAGAGGGCTCTGCGTGTTGCCTTCAGAAGTGCTGGGTACTTGGCACTGTTCTGGGCCCGCTGACCTCAGTGCTGCAGAGCTCCACACTAACTTGGACTGTCAAGACCTGACTGCTGCCATGTGTGACACCGCTAATCAATAGGACTGAATGGCAGTAACCAGCAGCAGAATATGTCCCCCCGTGGACCAGCACACATAGCTACACTACTCACCTCTATTAATAAAATGCATTTTGCTCTGGCTTTCATTGGAAGGAATTCGGCGTATAAGGTTACCCTGTAAGAGTGAGCATTGAGAAAAAAACATCATGTTAGCACACTGAGAGGTGTCAGACACTGTGCTTGTCTTTTATTAAAACTGCCAAACCCACAGGAGTAACAAAAACCCTTCCCAGCCTTCAGAGCCAGCAATACCGTGCACACTGATTCAGACTTCGTTTGCGACATCGAAACAATCTCTTTTAGTTCATCATTGCAAGAGAGGGCAGAATTTGTTCTGCTCACATGACTTGCAGTTGTTAGCTAAATGTAACAGCTCTTGCTGCGTATGTTTTCATAACACTGCTTTGGTCTGGGACGGGCATGATGCCTGCATTTTCAACGTGGTCCATCAGCAGTCAATGCAAGCTCTTGCTGGATAAGTTATTTACACCTGGCTCAGAGAACATCACATTGGCCTGCTCTGCCAGGTTTCAGTTTTCTAAGACATAAACATTTTCAAGATCTGCTTGCGCTATCGGTATAAAATAATTTCCATTCTTAGATAGCGAGGAATCAAAAATAAATCATCTGACTTCACAGAGTTGCTATTTCATGATTGTGCCAATGGGACGGCTTCTGCGTGAACATTTCCTGAGGGCAGAACCAAAGGGCCAGCAGCCAACCAAGGCTCCCTTGTCTTCTTCAGTGTGGTAAGACTCTTGGCTCCTACTTTCTCTGCATTCCACTGGCTCACCCTCATCTCTGAAAGAATACAGTATCTGTGAAAGACTGGATGTTGGAACTGTGAATGAGCAGTCATGCTCATGGTTACACAGCATCTCACAGGCCAAGAGGCCGCAGGTGCAGCTCCTACACGTGTAGAGGTAAAGGGACATCTGCTACAGTTAGTTAATTTATTACTGCTGGGTGTATTCTTTTTAATAGCACATTTCATACAAACCTTTCTCCCATACCAACGATAGAATACAATAATATAATTATAAAGATGCCTATGTTATTTCACTGAAATACAGCTACTCGTAGCCAAAGTAATATTGTCTACTTAATACTAGAAAGGAGCTATTTCTCATGCCAGATATATATTAATTCTTTTTGTCAAAGGTATTGCTGTTACAGTTAGAGCAAGAAACAGACTCAGCAGCAATGGAATCCACTCTGAGCTCTGTAACCAGCTCCTCTCTGTCTCTCATTAAGCCATGCAGCCCTTATGCTTTATCCACCCCTCCGTAAAGTGGAATTAGCTGAGCTGTAACTGTTCCACCGGGGCTCTGTGGAACATCATTAATATGGGTTTGCAGTACGAGGCATTATTAACTCCGATGCTTCGTCTTTGTTGTTCTCCTGCCTCATTCCAGTTGTGCTCAGTCGGAACTGCATGGCAGAAAATGCCTCACTGCTGCTCGATACACAGCAGGATAAGGACTTTCCAATTGTACATGCATGTTATGCTTTTGTGCAGCTTCTAACAGGGAGCAGATGAGCAGTAAGAGAAGATTAATAAAACTGTGAAGCTCCATCTCAGCTCTGAATCTTTTATCTGGGAGCAGCAATAGAAAAGGCAGGATATTGACTTGCCTTGTGGAGAAGTCTGCGAGCCATCAATCAAAGTTAGGCTCTGATTACTCTGAAATAGCACCTCCATGAGGCAAAATATCAATTATTAATAAGGATAAAGGACTATATGGAGAAAGACTAGATATACTCATCCCTTTCCATTTATAATTAAAAGCCAAGAACAGATTTATTTATTAAAGTGGAAAATTTAGAGATCCTCTTCTTCAGAATGGAATTATTCAGTAATAGAGAAATGTCCTGACACCACCTTCGTACTAGAAATGTGTCTGAGCCATGAAGATATCAGAACTGCTCCAGGTTTGGGCTATATGATTTTGGAACTCCAACTCAGGCTCAGATGTGAAAGTTCAGGCTCTGACTGAACAATATTTTGGAGCTTTACAAAAGCAGGAGTAGTCAAGGCTTCACTCTACCTCTAACTGCTGCTGTTTAGGTCACCATCTATCGTGCAGCAAGTCCATGACATCCCTTATTGACTACTCCCAGCACAATTTGTTAATGCAGTGTTTGGGCATGGCTACAAAATGCTGTCTGTTGTGCTTTACCTACTGCTAGGTGTGCCGTTTGGGCCTCTCCTTTTCACCTGAGGGTGAAATAGAACTCAAGGCATATAGCATATTACATTTAGGTACCCAGCATTTTCACTTAGAAGTCATTGTAAATCTGACTCACCTCAGTGATGTATTAGATTTCTTCAAAGGCTTATCAAATTTAATATTTTAGATCCAAAACACCAAGAGAAAAGTGGGCTTGGGACTACTAAACCGATCAAAGTCTTGAATTTGACATAAGCATTTTTTTTTTTAAATAACACAAAGAAGATAGAAAAGAGACTTGTGAATATTTACTTACGACTGAGGCACTCCTCCAATCCCAAAGCCCACCAGGCCCCTCAGCACCAAGATCCAGCTATATATCGGCGCAAAACCACTGAGGATCCCATAATAGAGGGTCCATAGCACACTAATCTTTAGCCCCTGTATTTAACAGACAAGTGAGGGAAAAATAAAATCTCTGCTGTAACACAAATAAACAACATGTAAACTAGATGTAAATAAACAACAAGTAAACTTCTGACTTCACAGCCAGAAGGTGCAAATGCTGCTTCTGCAAGTCCAGCAGCTAAAGGTTTCCTAAAGATTGGTCGAAGGTGGCACAGGTGGTAGCAGGACAGTAACATGACATCACAGCACGTGATGGATTTATGGACCCATTCACAAACTGAACACAAAATTCCTCTATTTGTACAAGGATTTGCTGTATTGCACCCAGAATTTCAGAGAGGCTTTCACAACAACAGCAACAAGAAACTTCACTTTGTAACACCACCAGGCTCTTATTTTTCTCACTTCTTATTTCCTTCCTATTTTCTGAGAGTAAATCTCCCAAACTTCTGCCCTTTTATTTCATGGGAGGTCGCTTCTGGCTCTGCTTAATTCTGCTTAACTCTTCATACATACAAGCTGTCAACATCTGTCAACATCACCCACTAAAATACACACACTGCTGCAATACTTCCACATGTTCCAGCAGGAGCTGAACACTTACTGTTTTTCTCCCATACTGATCTGAAATGTTTCCCCAGAGGGTGGAGCTGGACATCATTCCCACAAACACCACCTAGGAAACACCAGAAAAAAATCTTCCCCTTAACAACAAGACAAGCGAAAATTCCCATATGACAGCAAAGAAAACACAGCTTCAAATGAAACTTGAAAACTTCAGCAGCAGACCAAAATTTCCAGACGTTCCAGGTCTGGTTCCTCTGCAGTAGAGACTACTAAAGGCAATTATTCATACAGTGAGATTATTCAGAATGCACTCTAGCCCAGCATCACTTCCACTGACATGAAAGGGAGTTTGCTGTTGTCCAGGAATTAGGGTGAGTTTCAGCAGACTGAATCTCTTACTTGTCTTCAGAAAAGAATGAAATCTTGCATAATGAAGGTAATGACAATTAATCTGAGTCAATTCATATATTTTCCTGGAAATTACATGAAACTTTGAAGCTAAAACTTGCAAATTTTCCTCATTTCTCACTGAGTTTCCCTTCTTCAAGCTCTGGCTTTTTAAGAAGGCAATTTGCAAAGGCCACGAACAGATTTAACTGTGGGATATAAAGCATAATGTCTGAATAACAGTGCGTGGAAAAACCTTACAGAATACAGGAGCTGTCAGTTATTTTTCCTACCGATGTGAGCAATGCAACCTGCCAGCTTGGTAATCGCCACTCACAATGAAGCTGAGGAGCTAGGATACTTAAAATCATCATTTCCATAGCATCTGCCATCTAGAAAAGTGAAAAAGAAACAAAAATAAAGCACTGCCTGAAAATTAGATTGATACAACAGTCATTCATCCCCCGTCTTGAAATGAACTTTGCTTCTTCTCTTGGCATTTCTTCATTGCAGGTGAAACAAAACATGTATGTTTGCAACGTACAGTGGATGTCCACGGAAAATAAGGGCTCCTGACATCATTACCCAAAAATATACCGCTGTGGATGTAACAAACAGTGCTTCAGAAACAGCAGAAAAGTGAAAACAAAGCCTGCCTTCCTGTTCTTGATATCAAAGTTTAAAACCAGAAGTACTGAACTGGTGCTCATCTGAAGCAGAGAACGATAATGTTGACTAATACAGGAAAGAGAGAATTTAGCGGATGGGATGAATGTGGTAAGGTCACTGAATGAAAACTGACATCTGTAGGAATAGGATTGTATCCTTTCCATTTGAAACAAGCATTTCAAGTAGAGAATTTCAGCAACAGAGAAATCAATCAGTCATTCTTTACCTCCACACAACAAGTTTGAGTCCAGCTGTCACTCTAGAATTTCAGGTAAAATTCTTTCTTCATTGCACAATTATCTGCTTAGAGACTTTTTGTCTACAGAGAAGGGCTACTTAATTTGAAATCACTGAGATTCTGTAACGGGTGATCATGCAATTCATCTTGATAACAGTTACTTGCCCATGCTAATCCTGTAATAACAGAGAGCTTCCACTGGAACTTTCCAAATCCAATGGCTTCCACCGCATCTTCCACCATGAAAGTATCTAGAAAGAAAACAGTTCTAGTGCAGAAGTGTACTCCTTTCCCAGAGAGATGCATCCCTTGAGACAGCATTTTCTGTCAGGGTGACTACTTATTAACTGGGTAATCTGCTTAGATTTAAAATAACTAACAGAGCTACTTTGCTTTTATACAATTCCCAATACCCAAGTTTTTTCTCCATATTTTTCAGGAATTGTGTTAAAGCCAAGACGATTCTAAATATTCATAACATATTTTACTGACAGAGAAATAACTCAGAGTAGCACCAATGACTTCAGTGCATTCTCAGCCTGCTGCTCCTGGGAGTAACTCCACCAGCCACTGACTTACAAATTCCTTCAGTGAGAAGTACATATAACAGCATATAGCAATACTATACAAGGGATGGAAAGTGCAGAAGAGTATTTTATTGTACTCAGAGTCAAACTGTAATTAAGTGAATGAAGAATTTGTCCAAGGCATCTATATCTTAATACAGTTCTGTTAAAAATGCTGAGGGTTATGTTTCCCACACATTTGCATGACCTCATTATTTTGTGCCATCTGAAGAAGCTATGATATCTCAAATTCCTTTGCTCAAACAGTAAATGAGAAATACAACCAGAATATATTTTGATCTTCCAGTTGCTTAAAACAGTTTAAGTCTCAAGGTTTTAACACTTGAGCACAGAAAAGCTTTACCTAGCTAAGAGTTAGACATTCTCACAAAACAAAAGACAAAACCCAAACCAAAAGGAAATCAAACAAATCCAACCAATATTAGAAATGTTGTAGGACCCCAGTCTGTGACCACAGCCCAGGCAGTTGGCACTGAAGCTCAGCATGCTGGCATGTTGCATCGCTTCCACTTTTTTGGGTGATGTGCCACCTGAAACTCTACATATATCTACAGACTTGCATTGCTGCAGTAAGTCTTTCAAGAAACTCACTTATTTCATGCTCCTCTGGCTCCTATTGCATCAATATGTTAACAAATAAGTCCCTGGGAAAATAGCCATTCTATGGAACTTTAGTACGTTTTGTGCTAAGACAAAACCAGCACTTCTCATATCTTCTGAAGCACTGTTGCCTTCAGGACAGTCAGCTCTTTCCTCTTAGGCAAAAAGCAGAGGCTGGGATGTGAATTCATTCTGTCCCTCTTGTCCTTCTAGGCAAGTGGGAGACAGGAGCACTGCAGAGCCTTTGTGCTCAGCCCTGAAGCTGAGCCAGGTGTAACTGTTCAGTAAACTTGGTGACAATTTTGGAGTACTGATCAGTTTTAAAGGAAACTTAGCCAAACTGTCTATATGAAAAAGGTGCTGACAACTGGATACCCAATCAAATCAAACACATAAAGACATCCTTAGGGGACAATGCAACTAAAGCACCATATTCAGGTGCAACCTAAATTTGCCTCGGTTACTGTTTTCTTTTTTGATCTGGGGATCCCCAACTTCTCTAAACCCAAAGCACTTATCCTGGCTGAAATGATGAGGCCACGTCTTTTTCCTTGAAGGGAAACAAGAAACCTGCTCACCATCAGTTGGGTTGGCAAATTCTTTTGGCACTGCAGCTCCATCCTCCAGCTCGATAGCCTCTAGCTCTGTCCGAACACCCTCAATCTGAATTTCATGTTCTCCCGAAATGGCATCCTCCTCTGACCTTGAACTTTCCCCAGTGCGACGAAACTTGACCACCCTAAGAACAGAGAAATGAGGATTAATGCTTTGGTGGGGGTCTTCTAGGTTGCTGTGTTCAGTTAGTCTTGATAAGCTATTTGGTCAAAGAGGTGGTGGGCTGATCTCTGCAGTGAGGCCAGGGAGAAAACAAGACATGAAAAAAGAACTTTGCTAAATTGATCCAACGTTCACACCTTGATTAAGAGTGACTGTGCACAGCTTCACATAATATGGAGGAGATCTGCCTCCCATCATTTAACTTTCATGTGACAAAACAAAGATTTTGAAATAGGTCTAACATAGCTAGTGTAACACATTCCTCAGTCCTCCTTCAATCTACCCTCAGCATCAGAGAAACTTTTCACCTTGGCAACCAACAATTTCTTGGACTTCAGTGAAGCATTTTTTTGTTGGAAATAGATTAAATTATTCTTGCTGCTACCTCTTTGACTTCCAGTACTTGAGCACTTTAACTCTATGATGAAGACGAGCAGAAAGTCCCATGAACTTCAGCTAAATCCTCTGGTTTAAAGGTTGCCAAAACTGAACTAGCAGCATCCTTGCCAGCTGCAGCTGCAGCAAATTGACAGGCATGTATGACATTTCTAAAGGTGATCTGAAAGACTTTATGTATTTGGCACCCTTATTTTCTCTGGCAAGTGCTGATGGTGCAATCCATATGAATATAAGGGCAAAATGACGGGCAATCTACACAACTCCTGTAAGAGGGTTTTGGTCCATCGGTAATACGAGGATGGAGGAATTAAAATCTCCATCTCCCATGGGCTTGTCTACAACTGAAAGAGTCCTGGCCACACCAGCTCAGGATTTCTCTGTGGTAGAACCAGAAAGTGGAGGGATCCAAAACACTTTTTAGTTTCGCTGTCCTGGCACGTAACATCCCCTGACCACATCCCATCTGGGGAATTGCACGTACTCACTAATGATATTCTGGCAGCAGTCTGGAGAGAGAGAGGTACAGTCATCATTTTGTGAGGCTGTCACACGCACACAGTGATTTGCAGGCTGGTGAGATGTTTTGGGACAACTCGAGATACGCGTTGGGTAAATAGTTACGGTAATACCTGGGTTAAAAATGTCCCTGCAGATACAGTCCTTCCACAACCCATAACATACAAAGTCTTAGCACTGAAACACTGACATTCGTGTGTCTGTGAGATGATTTATTTATTTTTATTACTAAGGGCAATTAATAGGAAAATGCCACTCACATTGTACTTGCAAAAGCTCTGCAAGCAACTGGTTTAACTACACGGAAAGTAAACTTCCAAATTTGGAATATTTTTGTCATTAAAAAAAAGGAATATTACCATAATTTCAGTAGCCCCAAAGCCTGAAGCAAAGCCCATTGAAGGATTTCAGGAGCTACAAAGTGCCAGTGCTCCATGGGGTTATGACCGAATACCATTCATACAACCTATACTGGAAACTAGTCCACGTTTTAGTAAGCTACAAGCCACATTTTTTATACTAGAAAAAACCTTTCTATGTAAAGTACCACAAAACCCACGTACTACTACTGTTTCATACTGTATAGTTCAAGTAGGCTTTTGGAACTGACCATTTTGGAGAGCTCCAGGTGCTATACAAAGGTACACCAAATGATCTAAAAATCAGAAATTCTTCAATGGCAACCTGAGTAGAGAGCTCACATTCCTCATCACGAGGAATTAAAGAAAATACTTTTTACTTAAGAACGTATGAAGCAATTTATCACAAATGAAGAGCAACACACAGTGCTATTGACCGTTCATCTCAGAGAGCTGCATTTGTTTGCAAGATCCCACAGTACTGACTAAGTCTAATTACACATGCATTGAAAAGTACTTTAGAACATTTTTCTGTGCTTTGCTTTTTAAAATAAAAGAGATTGGGAAAAATGGCCTCATGTAAATCATGCCTCGTTGTTTTTACTTTTAAGGTGACTGCGACTGAGCTGAGTACTTGAAAATACCTGGAGCTCACGTCCATTTCCTCAACTTATTAGAAATGTTATTGGACAGTTTGCTCTGTCATTGACTTGAGCTCATTAATATTTAAAATCAACTTTAAGCATTTATTCCCTGCCTTGCAGAGTGAATGATTTCCAAATAGGAATATGTTTCACACCACGTGATAATGGAGCATTAGGAAAAATGCACTGATTTGCAAAGACAACATTTTGCATTCATGAAAATGTAAAGAAATCCTGCTGTTAAAACGCTCTTATCACCTTTTTGCACAGCTCTAACAACCACATCCCAACAGCAAGGAGTTTGTCATAAACAACAGCAATCCCCCTGTGCAGCAGTGTGTGCTTCTCTGCAACATACAGTTAGCAAATATCAGCGACACTCACTGCAAACACACCTTTGCAAAAGAGGGTTGTGATCTGCAGTCGGCTCACGGCATGAAGCAGGAAGCCGAGGAAGATGCCTTCCCTAGCACAACGTTATTTACCGATGCAATCCACCTTGCAAATGCGATAGTAGCATTCCCTCTCAGAACATTTTTTTTGGCACTTCCACGGTTTTGTTCCACCCCTCCTTATTTCTCCCACCATCAAGTTCATGCAAAAATAAAAACGCAGTGGATTTATATAACAACCGAATCCCTGCATGCCCCCAGGATGCTGAACCCAGGCAGCTGCACAAGGAAAATGGCCTGCTTCCCAGGGCCTAAGACACTTCCTAAAAACAATTCCCTTAAAAATCGCCAGGATGTACAATATCCCTGCAGCCCGCTTAGAAGAAACCCTGCGCATCCTTGCTCCCCTACCGGTGCTACTTACGGCAGCTGTCTCAGCTGGAATAAATCATCCTCCATTGCCAGGCTGCGTCTGGAGGAGCTGCTCTCATCGCTCTCGCATGGCGGGGATGGATGCAGCTGTAGGAAACCGGGCACGGGTAGATGGACAGCTCCGGTGGCAGCAGGCACCGAGCAGCCCGGGCACGGTGCGGCACCGTACGGCACAGCACGGCACGGCTGGGCTCAGCGCGGCTCAGCACGGCTCGGCGGGGAGGGCTGAGTGGCTCCCTCCCCTTGCCGTGCTTGCTGCGGGATCTGCCTGCCAGCCTGCCCTGGCTCTCCCAGCAGCCGTGGCCAGGGATGTGTCCGCTGCGGGGTAGGGGCACAGGGGAAGCTGAGTGCCACCAGAAAATGAGCTGGGCAGCATTGGGACTTCTGTAAGGAAAGCCAAGCAAAGTTATTTCAGGCACGGCTGTTCCTGCAAGGATAGCAAAGGGTCTTTTGGGGGAACACGGGGCAGCCAGATGAGCTGTGAACACTTCACTTTTGTGAGGGTCTTTGCAGAAAATTATGTTGTTTCAACACCTGTTCCAGATACCCAAGGAAAGTTCCCATATATAATCTCTCCTAGTGACCTGACAGGGTTTCTGAGCGTGCACTCCACAAACTCAGAAAGAAATCACTTTGTAAAAAATCTCAGTCACTTAGCTGCTAAATATACTGTCACCCAAGTGCATTCACCCCTGTAGACTTTCTTCTACAATTGGAAAAGAGAATTTACTTGTGCATTTACAGAAGAATACATTCCAGAGGAAGGCCTGCAGGAGAAAATTAAAAGATATGTGCTAGGAAGATGACTGGGAGACTTTTTACATGATTAAAACGTAAGACACATTTGATTAATTAAAGAAACAGCCTGAAATCAATGAGGTATATTCAAATGGTGACAGGTGAAAAGTGCTATAGTGAGGAATAAGATGAAAGGTGCACAAATTCAGATCAGGGAAAACAGATGATGCAAAGAGGGTTGGCCTGGCTCTGACAAACCAAGCATGCTTAATATGTGACTGAGAGTTGTTCAGCTATCACACAGATTCAGTCTATTATGCTAAATACTGAAAATGTTAACAGTTTTTAGTATTTATAGGAAAGGACTCACAAGCGGTGTAGCTAGAGTTTCAGCTGCCTTAAAAGTAGTGAGAATATTTCTTTCATTTGTGCCTGGGAGAGGAATACTGATGCTCACACAAGGCTTCATTTCAGATATCTGTGTGTGTCCTGTGGTCTCCAGCCATGCATTTTGCATGGGACCAGGCTGAACAGTTGATCACCTTGTGGATGTCTCAGGTACCTTAGTGTCATTTCATGTGGATCAAGATGCATATATTTGTGCGACAATCACCTCACCTGACATTTTCTGCTTATCCTTCCCAGACACACAGATTTGCACAAACAACGTGGCTCTTTCATTGTGCATCCTTGCACTTGTCTTTGATTTGGGTGGTGGTGTGATTTGGGTGAAGAATGGCTGTTTCAGTCAGTCGTTCCCACAAAGGAGCTCAGCAGTTTATTTGGTACGAAAGGCAGCCTGGCTCATAACATAAAAAAATGAAAGGCTTTAGCAGCTAAATCTCATCTATCGACACATTCCTCTTCAGAAAACATGGTTTCTTTAGCTATACTTAGATGTTTTGTATGATCTGAGAAGCCTGCTCTTTTTCACTGGTTAAAATGCTGTAAAGCCCACAACGGGAGGAGTTGTTGGGCTGAAGCTTCTAGTGGGAAGCAGTGACTGCAGGCCTTGTCAGAACCATCTCAGCAGAGCTGCCTTGCTGCGTTCCAGGTTGAGGCTCATCTACAAAACTGTGAATATCTGTTAGCAGAAACTCTGCGTATCTTCTCACACAGGCTTGGTAGACAATGGTATTTTTGGAGCAGAGGTTTAGCTTACAGATTCATGGCATGTAAGCAGTAACTTTCTTTTTAGAACAGAGCTGCTACACTAATTTTTCTTTTTAACTAAATAAGGTCAAATTTTCCCACTAAGTTAATGGTGGGAGGCTTGGTCCTCTCAGCACCCTGGTGCTTTTGTCCATGATTTCAATGTGTTATGTCAGAGTGGCACATCTCACAGGAGTGCTGCAGCAGCCAGGACAGCTTCATTTGTCCCTCTCTTCTGCCACTTCCCCACCTCTCAGCCTCTCGCTGTCTGTTCCTGTGCTCTCTGGGCTCCCCTCTCCCTCTGGCACATAGGGAACAAGGCAAACCAGGACTGGGCTGAAAGGTGCACCAGGCACTTCGTAACACAGCTCGGTAGTTAGGGAAGGAATAAAGAGAAGGATGCTGCTCCCTGCCAGCCCCACAGCCCAGTCGGCAGCTGCCATCTCGAGGTGCTCTCAGAAGCTGCACGTGTCGCACATGCTGCACTGACGGGAAACACTGCTTTCACTAGACAAACCCTAAAGCACCTCAATTAAAAAAAAAATGACAGCGCTGTGTGCAGCGCTAGGCCTTCGAGTAAGGCACATAAGTCCGCACCAAAGCAGGGCTCAGCAATCCTCGCCCAACGCGCAGCCATAGCAACCGTTGCTAGGGGCGGCCCGGCGCTGAGCGTGCTTATGGCGTCACTTCCGGCGCTCGCGCCACTTCCGGTACACCGCGCCGCCCGTCCGCCGCGCCGCCCGTCCGCGGGGTCGGGTTCCGGGAGGCGATGTTGTCCGGCGGCGCCGTGCGGCGGGCGCTGAGGGCCGGGGCGGGCGGCAGGTCAGCGGCGGGGCCCGGAGGGGTGGGGACCGGCAGGCGGGGCCCGAGCTTTGCCCCGAACCCCGCTGGGGGCCCGCCCCCGTGACCGTTCCCGTGTCTCCCCGTGCAGGTACAGGGCGATGCGGAGCTGGGGGGTGATCGGGGGGCTGGCGGCCGCCCTGGCGGCGGGGATCTACGTGCTGTGGGGGCCCATCGCCGAGAGGAAGAAGCGGAGGAGAGGTAGGGAGCGGCGGGGTGGGGGTCCCGAGGCCCTTCCTGAGGGCAGAGGCCCGGTTTGGGGTTCCTCGGGCACCCCCTCATCTGCTTTCGTCGTTAGGAACTCCTGAAAATTATGTCCTGTAACTGAAGTTAACGTTTGGGCCGTTGTCCTCGCGTTTAGAAATGTCACATGTTACAATTTGTGTTGAACAAAGGATTTTTGTTCCTTATGCAAGGTATTAATCGTATCTATTACTAATAATTATGACTTATTAGATAGCTCCAGTCTCTTTTGTGGTAATTTCGTTACTGAACTGCTGCAGGCAAAGGATCTTATTTCATTTTGCATTTTGGAATGCAAAATACCCATATGAGAATCTTCTAGGTTTCAGCACCAAATAAACAGAAATAATGTAATTTCTGTACCAGCTGGGACACTTGCCAGGGAAAATAGTAAGGTTTTCCCAGCCCGCACTGTGTAAACTCTTCCATCTGTTGGCAGGCCTGGTGCCTGGCCTGCTGAACCTCGGAAACACCTGCTTCATGAACTCCCTGCTGCAAGGCCTGTCTTCGTGCCCCTCGTTCATCAGGTGGCTGGAGGAGTTCACAGCACAGTACAAGGCAGAACAGAACCAACCCAGCGAGCAGCAGTACCTGTCGCTCACTCTGCTGCATCTCCTAAGAGGTACCGAAACTTATTCATGTTGTGGGAAGCTATGAAGAAAGCACTTAGCAGCAGCAGTACTCTTTCCTAAAGAAAGGAAGAGCAGGTGGTCTTGGGTTCCTCTTTGTTGTTGTTTAGTGGCTCAGGGTGTTGTTCACACTGAAATTGTGCTACTTAAGCATGTCAGTTTAAGTCATAAAAGGACGATGAGACACTAACACTGGTGGTTTTGTGATATCTAGAGTTCCACTCTTCACCTAATCCACTAGACAAGTGATCTTTTCAGACAGTGTTTATATTATTATTTGTTCTCTCTATCTCTGTCAGTTAGTTGGGAAACTTTTCACTTTACACGTGTGTTAGACAAAGGGAACGTATGCAGCCAATGATGCTGTCAGATGAGAATGGCAATTAATACGTGCTAGTCTGATTGTCATTGTCTACCTGTCTCAATCAAGAATAACTTTATGGTAATGAGTTATATTGTGCCCAAGTACCACAAATCCTAAAATAAACAGACTGTGTTCTAACCATGCTTTGTGGCTCCTAACATTTTAAAATGCAATGTCTTTAAGCTTTATCCTGTCAAGACGTAACAGAAGATGATGTCCTGGATGCAAGCTGCTTGTTAGAAGTTTTAAGAATTTACAGGTGGCAGATCTCGACATTTGAAGAGCAGGTGATTACAAAATTGAAGTTAGACTGCCTGATACACAGTTCAGTGCTTAAATAGGGAATAACAGAAAACTGAAGTAATAGCACTAATAGTGCTGGGTGTCAAATCTGAATCTTTGCTGTAGAAAAAAGTTTGCTTTAAAAAGTGAAGGGAAGCAGCCGCGTGATTAATGAATGGTGTTTTCAGTTTGCTTTGATATTTGTCACGGAAAACCTGGCTGCTTCAAAACCTCATGCTTAGTACGTTCAGATTTGGCACGATGGTGCCAGTGATGTTAAAACAGAAGGGGTACAGCCCTAACTTCCCCATATCTTAAGGGCTGATGGTAAAGTACCATTCTGCTTGCAGGGATGGACTCGACTCCATTAATATTTCCAAATTCAGTCACACAGGAGATTTCTAAGACTTGTTTTCAGTATTTTTAGCCCCTAAGTAAGTGCAGCTGGTTGATAAACTCAATCAATTTGCCCATTCATAAAATATGGTTGTATTCTTGTTTTATGTTTCAGAGCCAGACCAAATAGCACAGATTTCAGTGATGGTTTTATTGAAACCCAGGAAAGCAGGCATTTGTGCATTCGTTTTATTTCTTCAATGATTTTAACACCTTTTAAATTTATCCGGCCCAGAATATTTTTAATAATGTGTGCATTTATGAAATTCAGCTTTACAGAGAATACTTCTTACTAAAATTGAATTGGATGCACAATTGCTTACTATTAATATGTAAGACAGGCTCTAAGCAGTGATTTTCCCTTTGATTTCCTATTGCAGTGATGTAGCCATATGAGTATCAGTACTCCTGGTGCAAATTTGGATGTTTTTTTGGTTTGTTTCTTTTGCTTCCCCTGACTCTTATGCCTCTGTTTAATAGGATGCTCATGAACTATTTCATGTCCTTACCTCTTCACTGGAAGATGAACGGGATCGTCAGCCACGTGTCACACATTTGTTTGACGTGCATTCACTGGAGGTGACTTCTTTACCAGTGTTGTTTCATTATCAGAAGTTTCCACGTGTACTTGGGAGCCTGCCTGGATTCCTAAGTGTGTCAAGTACAAAGTGCCTGTTTAGAAACTGAAGACACTTTCATAGTGTTTACAAAACTGTTCTTTACTGCTCTGATAGAACTGAATTCATAGCCCAGGCAATCAAAAGAACAACAAAAAAAAATGTTTGAAGGCAAATGTATCTGAGTCTATTGTGATCCCACTTGCATGAGGGCTTTTGCATCCCTAAATCCATTGAACACAGGGACTGAAATACTAGCACAGAACAGCAGTTTGTGCAATCACTTACTCTTATCTGTTAGACCTGACGCAAGGAAGGGCTCTGAAAACTGCAAAATGGGTGCTTATAGAATAGTGCATTTGGAGGTGAAGTAGCGTGGTAGCTCATCCTCCAGCATTAATGGGCAGCTTAATGCTGACAGAAGATTTATATCTCTTTTTGTCTAAAACACATACAACAGGTCTAAAAAACTTATCGAGCTTTTATTTCAGTACTCTCAGGCAGAGAATTCTGCAGGTTCATTGTTCATTTTGTTAGAACTGCTCTATTTGTCACTTAGAAACTTGTTGTGCACGAAGTTTTTTGGCCTTCTTCAAATACAAAGACACTAAAACTCGTACCATTGTTCCAACATCAGGGATGAAATAAGAATGTATTTAACATTTGAGCTTTTTTAAGGTGGGGCTAATAACATCTTTTATTTTCCTCTGCAGCAGCCAGAAATAACCCAAAAGCAAATAAGCTGCCGAACAAGAGGTATGTATTTCTTCCATCCTGCAATACAAATATTGAGTCAAAGTGTAGTCGTTTTGTTTATGAAGGGGATGAGGTCAATTGATCTTTGTCTTTATTAGACTAAAGTGCATCTCTTCATCTGTAAAATACCATTCATTATTTGATAGCGGGGCAGACCATGTTTTACAGCTTCTGTTACAGTAGGCCAAAAATTTGGAATTAGAGTGATGAACACGGATGTTTTGAAAATAAAAGGACAATTTCATCTTTGTGTCTCAGGGTCCCTTCCTCCTATGTCAAATCACTGGAAGTCTCAGCATCCTTTTCACGGAAGGCTGACTAGCAACATGGTTTGCAAACACTGTGAACACCAGGTATAAAAAAGTGTGTCCTGTATTGTTATACGTGAAAAATGATGCCTGAGATTCAGAGTCCATTCTGAGGTGAAACCATCATCCCTTGTTTCCAGCATAATGGGTTTAAGCTCAATGGTTTGTAGGACTAACAGCTTCAGCCATTATTTTCTCAGGTACTTACTATGGCATTTGTGTTGAAAAAGAAAATATTGCTAAGCATACTGGAGAAAATGAAGCATGATTCACTTCCTGGGGATGACAGCTGTCTTATCAGACAGAATAACTGTTTTATTACATTTAGTATCCAATATCACAGACACCATATACTGAAAGTCCACTCACGTGGGTAGCGTTTTAGGACTAGCTATTCATTCAGCGCGCAGTATTGTGATTGCCCATGCAAAGGCAAATTAAGTTGCAGTCCTGTTATCCTGAGTAAGGATGTGAAGATATCCTGGATAAAAGAAAAATACAGAAAATAAATTTCATTCACACATCCAACTATAAGAGTACTCTTCAAAACCTTGCAAACAAATTTAAAAGTGAGCGGGGACAGCTTCAGTAGAAACAGGGAGAGGAGTACTTAGTGCACTGCATCAGGTGTTTCCTAGCACTGCATTTGGGGGAGAAAACAAGTGTTTTAATGCTATTCCACTAGATACACGTGGATATGCTTGTCTTGTATGACACCACTGGGAGGTAGTGGTGCTTGATCTCTTTTGTTTTTTAGACCATGGCAGATTTTTCCGCTCACTGCATGCGAAATATTTTCTTGCAGAGCCCTGTGAGGTACGATACATTTGACAGTCTCTCACTGAGTATTCCAGCAGCTATGTGGGTATGTATCTGCCATTGATGGCTGACCCAGCCAGCCTGTCTACTGCCTTATCATCAGGGCTTTATCTTCACTGTTATGCTTTTATGGTGCTACAGCCTCGGTAACACGTAGCTAGAGCTCCCTTTATAAACAAACCTGTTGTGTTAATACCTTACCACTAAGGCACTGGGGCAAATGAGCAGTTAGTATGACAGGCATGACTGCTGGCACCAAGGTTTCTTTTTCTCTTGGTGGAGTATTTGGTCCTTTTGGTTAATTTGAATGGACCAGACTGTATCCTGAGGGCTGTGCATTTCTGGCAGACTCAGAAGTTGACCTTCAGGTGCTCTCTCTGTGGTGACAGCACACTAGTTACCCAGTACAGGCTTTTGGGCCAACTGCATTCAACTGGAAATAGTTTCTGTTTCTCACTAGCTTTGTGAAAATCTTTAAGTGACAAAACCTTGTAGATTTTGGGGGCAAAATGTGCAGGACTTTTGTAGTGGAACAGTTGGTTACCTTACGTCTGTAATTAATTTTTTTTGCTGTTGCTCTAAGGGTCACCCTATGACACTGGATCACTGCCTCCATCACTTCATCTCCTCTGAATCTGTAAAGGATGTTGTATGTGACAACTGCACTAAAGTATGTCATTTTAATGTATGTAACCTTCGAGCTCAATTTCAAGCCTCCTGATAGAATTATGGCTTCACTTTTCTATTCCTTTCTTCATGACTTCAGGAAAGCCTCTAGCTTGCCAGGGATTTATCATTCTTAAAATAGAGTTACTACCCCCCAGTATTTTGAAGCTTTATTTATTTTTATTTGTTGCTAACATCATAAAATTTACAAATGCTTTATTTGGTATTTAGATAATATTTAGAAGAACAAAAAAAAAAAGTCCCATTTATAAACATTTCTATGTATTTGCCTGTAATTTGATGATAGAGAGCCAATTGTTTGAAACCTAGCAGAAATGGCTACATGTAAACCTGGAGACTGAGTTTGCTTTCTAAATGCTCGTTTCTGCTCAGTTTTGTCTTAAAACATGGATCCATTAGAATAGGCCAACAACTCTTGACAGAGGAAAACTGTAGATGAAACTCATGAACCAAGGATAGCTTGATATGCAGTGTGCAAACCCGCAGCAGGATTACTGTATGTAAATTGATACAGCAAGTAATCAAACATCTCTGTTTCCCCTTTGTTTTCAGATTCAGGCGGAGGGGACTCTGAATGGACAGAGCATAGAAAACCAGAAAACAACGTTTGTTAAGCAATTAAAGCTAGGGAAGGTGAGGCAAGCTAACCCTCCAAATCTATTTTTAAATCCTATTAAATAGTAATTTATTTCTGTGATCTGTTTGCTGAATGTCTACTTCTACTTATTACAATTCTCTGATGTTTTCCTTTTAAAAAAAAAACAACAGTTTTTTGTCAAATATTTGTAGGCATTTAGGCCTCAATTCAGCAAAGCTCTGAACTCTTTAGCTTAAAGAAGGTGAATATTCTATTGTTATTCAGCAAAGCATTTGAGTTTGGCTTAGGCGCAGTTTGTCTTGTCTTAGTTTTTTATTACCTTGGTAAGTAACAAATAAAATATATTCAATCTATTTGTAGGATATTGTGCACATTTCAAAGACTTTAAAATATTCAAAATACAGAAGGTTTAAACGAGAGAATATAGTACTAAACAACAGGAGAGATTTAAATTAGAAGTTCTTACAAGTTTCTTGTTCTGTGCTCGTATAGTGCAGAGGACAGCAGGGCCATTCATAATAAAATTTCCTTACTGACAAAGCCTAACCTTGGCATGACTTTGTCTGTAAGATATTTATAACTACTTGACCTTTTTTCCCTGGGTACTCTTATTGTGCGAGGCCATTACTTATGGAATATTAGCAAATGCCTAGCAGCAACTTACTGACACAAATTCCAGTGCTCGTTTCTACCTCGCAGACCATCAAGCTAAATGAGATGGGCTTTTTAGGAACGTGCATGATTTTTCTTTTTTTTCCTTCCCCCATCTGGAGAAAATGATTAACATGCTCTATCTTACTGCCTAGTGAGCAACATGGGTGCTATTAGAGATCTTAAAAGTTGTGAGATTTTTATCATGATTCAGAAATCGTATTGCAGTGTTAGATACAGAATAGCACATACAGGAACAACAGTTCAGTGACTTAATTCCTTGTCTACTGGACTTACCATTTAGTTCCATTAGAATGCTTTCACAGCTGTTTCTCTTTACTTAAAATGTCATTTTATTTTGACTTCCCTTTTGTATGCAACTCGGCTGAAGCTCCCTCAGTGTTTGTGTATCCATCTGCAAAGACTGAGCTGGTCAAACCAAGGGACTCCTCTGAAACGTCACGAACATGTACAGTTCAATGAGTTCCTCATCATGGACATCTACAAATATCACATTCCTGTTCATAAATCAAGTCAGAACGATCTGAATCAGAAGAGCTCCGAAGAGACAAAGCCTGGAACAAAGGATGGGACAGCAGTAAAACCTTCAGGTATTTATTCAGAAAGTAAAATGTATAGGAATTTCTGCATTTCAGTGATAAAACACTTATCTGCTGAATGAACCTAAGTGCAGTATCTTTACTTAGACTGTGCAAAAGGACAGGTAGAAATCCCTTTTCCAGCTGTACAGTCCAGTCTTGATTATTTCATTTGATGCTACTAACTCTTAAGAACTACACAAACAAACAAAACACAGAGTGAAGAGCATGCAAGATCCAAAGGACGGATGAATGTTGAACTTACGAAGTCCTAGTGATCAATTAGCTTGTTATGATCTTCTCTGGGGCTTCAGAACAAGCAGAGAAAGAATGCTGGGAATGGTGCCTTCTTAAAAAGCTTCTAAGAAATCTGGCTGTAGCAGATCTATGGTTTATACAATTTAGTGCTATACTTATTTGGGATTTTGTTTACATGGCCACTTGCACTTACCACATAAAAACAATTACCTCTTGTCTTTAGATATCATACATCTCTCATCTGTAAGGGACTGTGATATGTAATGAATTAAAATAAGCAAACTGCCTTCACATTCTGTGATGATAAGACACTGTATTAACAGAAGCAGCTATTAGCAATGCTAGCAGTAGCATTGAAGTTAAATTACTACCAGCTGTTTTGTTTTGCAGATGCAGAACAGACATGTGGTACCAAATCACTCCTCATGAATGGGGCCTGCTCCTCTTCATTTTTAATGTCCTCGGGAACTTTTCCACTCACTGCATTCCCTGAATGCAGGTAAGCCAGAGATTTGTACCCTATTTGTATTTCTGTCCAGTTCAATTATGCTTTCCTTTAATCTGGCTTTATCAAAAGGCTGTGTACTCGTAGAACTTAACATCTAGCCTAGTTCCTAGGCAGAACTTTTTCTCTTCTCTTGACTGATTGTCCATTTGCCAATGGAGTGTAGCATATTACAGGCAGAACTCAGAACCTGCTTTCTTTGGTTCAGCATGCAGCAATCATCCTTCTGGGTTGCAATATTCAGCATGCAGCAATCATCCTTCTGGGTTGCCATATTCTTATTCATGCTGTTCTTCTGCTACCCCTTCCTCTTACTTTTAACTATTACACTGAGGGTTGTTTGGTTTCTTTAAGCTACTGCAAGAAACTCTTACAATATTGGGAAAAAAATCCAACAAGTAAGAGTTCTGTTTAACAATCTCAATATTAAGTTGCAGCTGCCATGATTCTACTTAATAAATCCAGTCTTGATGCTTATAATGATGATCTGTTTTTGAGAAAGTTCCCTTGTTTTCAGTCCTGTGACCAATGTTCTGTTACAGAACTGTCTGCCATTGCTTGTCATCCCCATGGGGAACACACTTCCCACAATCACTTTAGGAAATGAGAAGCAAGGAAACATTCTGTGCCAAACATTTGCTATGAAGACAGTTATAGAGCAAGTCCTTAAAGTGCCCCTGTTGTTACCTGTGGATTACCTGCCCCCATTTGACCTCTTTTCAGAATCACATTTTTCTAGAATAACTTTTCAGTCCAGTAACAGTGCTGTTAAGAACTAAACACTGCTTTGATGGGGAACATTTTTACCAAATTTGGTCAGTTATACTGCGCCAAAATGTAATTGCTGCCTGGTGCACTAAACTTCTAAAAGGAATGGTTTGTTCAATAGAATCAGGCAGCACTGCAGTGCACTTAGAACAATGGAAAGACAGAATAACAGCAAGTATCTGCAAAGCAGCACGTCTCTCACAGTCACCTACTTGCTCTGGAAAGAAATTGCAAGCAAAGACAAAGCAACCGGAGCTTCTTTAGGTACACGCGTGGCACACAAGGTCTGCTGACCCTTCTTCTCCTTTGTCTCTCAGTTCCCCCGTGTACCTTTACCGGCTGATGGCGGTCGTTGTTCACCATGGAGACATGCATTCCGGACACTTTGTGACTTACCGCCGCTCTCCGCCTTCTTCGAAGAACCCGCTCTCTGTCAGCAATCAGTGGCTATGGATTTCAGACGATACGGTTCGCAAAGCTAGCCTGCAGGAAGTCCTTTCCTCTAGCGCTTACTTGCTGTTCTATGAGCGCGTTCACTCAAGGGTACAGCACCAAAGTTTGGAGTTGAGGCCTGAAGAGTGATTAAGAGAGCTGGAGGAGGACAAAAACTGACAAAATTCCTCTGTTGAGATCCACCTTGCACCTCCTGTCTGTTATGCAAATAATCCACCACAGGCCCTTTAACTTTCCCCTCCCTCTATGGCAACGGCTGGCTCTTGCTGGGAGTAGTTTTGTACCAAAATTACGCTACCCAAAGTTGGTCTGCTAATGTTGTGCAGTCCAAAGTGTATTTGCATTAGAGCAGCACTTATTCCGTTCAGTAGTAATTCTGTCAATATCTTGGCTCTGAGACAGACATCTCCAACAGACTTTCCGAGGCTCTATTCCGTATTCTGACATGTGTACATTTTCAAGGGGAGATGCTGAACCCTGTACACTTCACTGCAGGCATTTCTGAACAAGGGAGCTCCAGAAGTGGTGGTGGGGAAGCTACTGTTATCAAAGGCAATGATTTAAGAAACAAAGTGCCTTGAGCTTATTTGAATGGATACCGTTGTCTGAGTCCACTGCATGCCAGCTGTGTTCTGACAGGTGTCCCAAGATGATGGGCTGAACTAAGAATGCAGATTTCTCCTGATATCCCAGCCAGTGAATATAACGAGGCCTCCTTACATAACATGCACGATCCAAGAGATTTATTTCCCTCTTCACTGTTTTCCTAATATTTCAGTTCTTTATATAGCATAGAGGTACTGATTCAAACAGCAGTTTCCTTTTTCCAGGAGAGAAGATCAAATTCTTTTACCTATAAGAGCTGACACCCCCACTTGTTGCTCTGTATCTTTGCACTACAGGTGAAATGAAGAGACAGAAGTGTTTGCTAGCTGTCAATATTGTAATTTTCTTGGTCTAATGCTTGTAGTATGGACTACAAATTTTAATACCGTTCCCTTCAAGGCTACTGTAATTGGTGTTCTAGATGTGCCCTTCCTATTTTAATGCTAAAAACTGTCATTTGTCATCAGCCTTCCAGATATATGGTGTCAGGCTTGCAGCTGAGCATTAGAGCTTATACTGGTTGTGATTGTGAGCTGAGATAAACAGCAACCCAAGCATCCTTGTAAAATTAGAGCATACACTACTGAAGCTGGACTGGTGGGTACTTGTCTGGTAAGGCAGTCTGGAAATTCTGGTGTCACTGCATTACGTATGCAGATCTCCATATAAAAAGAAATTGTACTTTGCTGCTCTAGATTGTTTGATGTGTTTAAAAAAAAAAATCACAAAGCACGGGTGGAGAAGGAAAAATTAATTTTGACTGCTTTTAAATTATCAGGAATAAAGTATGTAGACTGTTTTTAGCTCTTTTCTATCCTTGTAGCTTGGAGGAAAAAGACTAATTCCTCAGACTAGATTTTTCAGTGTAAAACAGCAACTAAGTTGTCAAATGATAACTGTCTTCATAGCTTTTTTTTTTTTTTAGGGCAACTTTGTACCTCATGTATTCATATCACTGGCTCAAAACCAGCTGAAATAGTAATAATGGATGTGCATGAGAATCTGTTCACTACACTCACATTGTTTCAAAGTCATAATACATAAAACACTCTTTATAAATCTACAAAGATACCAGTTAGTGAGAAGCCTCCCTGTCTAGGCTAGGCTAGCGGTAGCATGGTTTTAACTTTTATATTTTTAAGTGAGGGGAAAACAACAAGAGGAAAAAAAACAAAACACCAGAAGGTTGCAAAATGCCAAAAACGTCCTGGCCATTGAAGTAAAATCAAACAGACTTGCAGAAGTGAAGAGGAGAGGAACTCCCTCCTGTTCTGGGCAGCACGGGAGTGCAGCAGGAGCTCTGTAAAGCATCTCGTTCCAGCAGTGCTACATTTTGCCCCTCAAAGCTTCCAAACATTCCCAGTGCCCAGAGTGTATATTCTGCAATGCTTGTTCTCAGCAGGGTCTGTCTCTCTAGTTGTTTGCTGCACTCTCTAGTGTTGTGAAGCTCATCTGAACAGGTCGTTTTGTTTGGGAAGCGGTAATGCTGGAGGTGAGTCAGAACATACGCACACAAGGGACTAACAGTCTTAAACTCGTCAGCTTCTAACAGTGACAAAGCCCCAGAGCACTGCAAACTTGCATGTTCAGCATTTTGCATAGAGCTGCTTTCTGTCGGGTCAGTTTTAGCAGAATGGAAGCATAATTGTTGCGTGAAGCTGATAACCTGCTCACTTTCACTCAGCTGCGGGCTCACTCCGAAACCTCCCTCAAAGGCTAGAGAGGTGGGGGTTGAACACTCACCATTTGTGCTAGCTTTTACTGCTGGGAAGGAGCAGGCAGCCTTGGCTTAGCCCTCAGCGTGAGGAAGGAAGCAAGTGACAGAACCTCAGGCCCAGTCCTGTGCTGTGCTAGAAGCTCAGCCTACTGTGAGCTCAAAGGCCTCTGCAGATGTTTGCCATCTTCACCTTCTGAAGTCACTGGGCTTCATCCAACATTGTTACTTGTCACTCACAAGCTTTCATGATGGTAAAGGTGTAATAAAATGCAGGAGGTTACAAAACATCAGACAAGACCTCTAGGATGATGTCTCTGTGTTTGGATTATTCTTGTTTTATTTTGTGTATTATTTAAAAAAAAAAGTGATATTAGAGTCATAGCACCACACTGCTGTTTGAAGTTGCATTTTCACTTCAGGGTATTTTTGTAACTGTACAGTAGCAATAAAAGAACAAACTTAATAGAAAAAGTAACTGTTCATATGGGTTAATTTCTTCAAGACCAATCTATCAGATACATACACAATACATCTGATAGAAACAGCACTTCACCTTCTCTGGATGCATTCCTGCAGGAACTCTTCACAATAAAAACAGAGGGTGGGAATTTCCAATCCCAGTTTTTCTAAACTGATGTTAATTCCACAGCCCCAAGAGCCTGAAGGCTAGAGCCCATCACTCATTCACGTGCTTATAAGCACGGTTACACAGGGATCAGCTCACGTTTTTGCTCAGTACTTACCATTGCTTGATTCCCCAAGACCTGGTGGAGGCTTTGGACACTCTTTCCTCATTTCAGTAGGATGGAGCACGGATGGCAATGGCTTTCAGGTAGTCAGAATGGATTCCCTAGGGATAATTATTTAGAAAAACAGGTACTCTCAGAAGTGATAGCTTTTCACACTGTGCTTCCCATATAAAACATACTCCCCCAAAAGCCATCTTACACTCCCTGGTTTCTGTACATAGGACCAAGTAAAGAAGAGGCACCTCAGGTGTCTTTCTGTCCCACCACAAAAGAACCCAGTCACCCACACAAGCCGAGGAGGTAAAACAGCAGAGGAATAGATGCAGACAAATCACACTGACTGTAAAACATACTGCACTCACTGTATTAATATCTCAGCAATCATCTTCTTATCTCAGTCTCATTCGTGTTTTATTTAAATAAAACCAAGCAAACTGTAGCTCATTGACAGAGCATCCAAGAAAGTGTCACCCACTGAATACCATCAGCTTACAGGCTCACTCAAAATGATTACACCTCAAACTTCATGGTATTTATAAACTATTCCACTATTTCAGGGATGTTGAATATTTTCAATGTTCTGAGAAAGTGGATAAATTAAGATTAGATGAGAACAAACTTCATCCTGATGAAAACAAGAGTAAAAACTGGTGTATCAGCAGGACTACAGCAACTGTTTACTGAAAGCATTCCTGGCACTTAAGATGAGTAGCTGCAGAATTTATTCGCAAGTTACTAAGCACACTATCTTCTGGTTTAATGCCTTGGATCACCAAACACGGCTTGATTGAGAAACTGACAGCTATATCAAGGAGGAAGACTTCAGTATTCGGGGTCTACAGACCAGGTGCTTGATTGTTGACTATCTCACTTTTTGTCAACAGCTATCATTTTCCGAAACGTCAGGTTGATTCTTGGAGCAAGCACTCTCCTGCGGATGGGCACGCTGTGGTACCAGTACACGTTAGTGGGGTATTTCATCATCAGCAGGCTGCCATGGGCTAGCTGCAGTCTGATGGGCTTAATGTGCCGCGTTGCATTCTTCCCTCTGGAATCACAGTGCCTGAAAACAAAGTCTCTGCAGGCTCCAAAGGTCACTGATGCAATAGGGCTGCGTGGAACCAGCTCCTTCTCATCATCTCTGTGTTCACCTATGTGGTCCTCACCGTCTTTGTATCTGTAAACAGAATAATTAGTTCACCTGTCAGTCCAGCAAAATGAATGTCAAAGCACTCCCCGGTGATCTGTCAATACACCAAGCAACTTTTCATAGGAATGAGCTGCTTGATGCTCATTGGAAATCAGACATACCTGTTAATAACAACAAAATTAAAAGTATGTCCCGTGTCCAAAGCAAGGCGGTCTCTGATGTGGTTGAGAACTGGGATCCATGGCTTAGGAGAAAAGGTGACACCCGAGTAAGTGTATGTTATCTCGGGGTCTCCGTAGGTCACCTGCTTCCTGGGGATGTTGTGCCACTTGCCAAACACATGCAATTTCGACTGTTCACCTGTTTAAACAAGATGGATCAAAAACGAACTCGGTATGCTTTACTCAGAGGGCGCTGAGGCCCTGGCACTGCTGCCCAGAGCTGTGGGTGCCCCATCCCTGAAGGTGACCGAGGCCACGGATGGGCCCTGGGCAGCCTGAGCTGATGTGGCAACCAACCCACCGCAGGGGGTAGGGGTGGGGGGGCTTTTGGGTCCCTTCCAACCCAATCATGCTGTGGTTAAGATTCCACTTAGCATGGGATGTTTTATCTTAAATTCCCAGGGGTGATACACAGCACTCAGCCAGCAATCACCATCCACAGTTCACAACTCTGACACTCTCCTTGACGTGGAGCTTCTGCAGGGCTCCAGGGGACAACAGAAAGAGCACAAGACTGCCACTCAAGTCCACGTACCCCAGTAAATCACTTTACTGCCTTCGCTATTCCCCTGGAATGGGCTGAAGACACTGCCCCATACTGCTGCTTGGCACACACTCAGAGCGAAGCAAAGCTGACTCTACAGGATCAGACCTGCCCCCTCGGCTCCTTTACCTTCGAAGTACTCCACCTCCTTTTCCAGCTGCTGGAAGATCGCGTCAGCCTCGGCCCGGCCGAAGAGGAGGCGGTACTCGAGGCTCAGGCCATGGGCGCGGATCTCCTGACAGGGCTGCGAGGGATGGGGCAGGCCGCCCGCCGCCTCCTCCAGCCGGGGCCTCTTGCCATCGCCCCTAGGCTCCTCAGCAGAACGTTTAACCACGAATCTGTCCATGGGTAGAGGAGATAATATGTAGAAAGGCGTCTGGGCGGGGCGAGCGCCGAGCCGTGAGGGGCAACTCCCCCTGAAGGAGCGACCGACCGCGGGAAGCACCCAACCGGCCCGCACCAGAGGCAGTGCGCATGCGCTGACTAAGCCACGCCCCCTGCCTCCACCAGGCCCCGCCCCCGGCGCCTGCGCGAGCTTTTGGCGCCAAATCGTAGCCCCGCCCCCTCGACCACGGTTTCGCGCCGGTCCCTCCGCTGCCCCTCGCTGCTGCCTTCCCTCCAGCCCTGCCGCAGCTATGATCGGGCAGAAGACACTGCACTGCTTCTTCAACACTGCACCGCCGAGGAAACGCAGCCGCTCCCCAGAGCCTGCTGGTGGCGCTGAGGTAACGGTGTGGCGGAGGCTACGGGGGTAAAGGAGTGCACTGAACGCCGGCGGCTGCTCAGAGCCACGCGGGGCGTTGGGGGCTGAGTGAGGAGGGTCTGCCGAGAGCTGGCGGCCGCTGAGGGGACGCGATGCTGGTGTGGGGGGTGCGGTGCTAGCGGCCGTTGGGAGCCGCTTCCAAAAACCCCGCGGTTCTGCACGCCTGACTGAGCAGCCAATTACATCCAATGGGTGTTGCGGGCTTGCGACACGTCACGGTTGCTAGGCAGACTAGCGCCTCACTCCCGTGGAGAGCCAATAGGGATAAACGGGCTTTTTTACGATGGCCAATGGGAGAGCGCGAGGTTAGAGCAGCGCTTGTGGGCGGGCCCCCGCAGGGTTGCAGTGACCAATCGGGACGGGCCCGTCGCTGTTTTGCCGCGAAAAAGCCGCGTGTGTTTTGGGGAGGGGCAGATTGTGGCATGGCGGTCGCAAGGCGCCTGCTCGGCAAGCGGTTAGGCCGCACAGCTCTGAGCCCGCTCTGCAGCTGTCTCTTCCCTCGCTATTGCCAGGATGATGCCGCCAAGAGGCCGAAAACCTCGGTCCATGAACCAGGCAGGGCCTCCGCGCTGAGCCCTGAGCAGCTGGAGCGGATGCGCAGGAACAAAGAGGTGGCACTGCGGCGGCTGAACGAGCGCAGCGTTCCTCCGGGCTTCGGGGAGAGCTGGCGGCGGCAGCTGGCGGCGGAGTTCACCAAGCCCTACTTCGTGGAGGTGAGCGTTTAGAGTTAGTCCTGAGCCGCGCTGCTGCCCCGGTGCTACCCCCGCGCTGATCCCCTCCCCCGCTCTGTCTGCAGCTGATGGCATTTGTGGCCGAGGAGAGGAAGAAGTACACGGTGTACCCGCCCCCGGAGCAGGTCTTCACCTGGACACAGATGTGCGACATCAGGGATGTGAGTAGGGGCTGGGGGGGTGGTTCAGAAGGACCAGAAATCCGTTAGGGGTGGGGCTTGTGGGAGGGTGGGGCCTGGTTTGGGGTCTTGTGTGTCTTGCGTTTTCTCCTATCTAATGAACTGTAAAACAGAGATATGCACAGTAGTGTTTAAGGTAATCCCTTGCTAATAAGCTGTGCGTGTAGTCATCAGTATCACAGTGAACGTGGCATAGAATTCAAATCTCAGGAAACTTCCTTGGAAACACTCATTTTTCTGATTTGTGTAAACTTTTGGTCTTTTGCACTCAAAGCACTTCCATAATCTTGGCAGCACAGCTGTGGTGTTGTTAACCTTAGTTAAGGGCTGTTTTCTAACTTGTATACAATGTCAGTGATTGAATGTTAGTTCTTGGGGAGGTTTTATCTGTATTTGTTCTAGGATAGAGCCTGTTTGCAAGCTTTTTCTGTTTTCCATTTTTTGGGAATAGTAGTATGATTCAGTACTAATAAATGTCTGCTTCCAGGTAAAAGTTGTAATTTTGGGACAAGATCCTTATCATGGACCTAATCAAGCTCATGGGCTCTGTTTCAGTGTCCAGAAACCTGTTCCACCTCCCCCCAGGTATGGCAGTACCCAACTTAGAAAATTCCTTTCATTAACAAATTATTTTGGTTCTGTTTCTCACACCTGCTTGTGTGAGATCATTGATGAGAGATGTGTTACAGCTGCCGATACTTGACTTTGCATGGAAGAAACATCTTGAAAACAAAGATACTTCTCTATAGGTTGTATTCTGAAGAATGTGCTGCAAATGGATGTGTTATTTTAAATGATTAGATGAAACTCAGTGCTGTCCTTCCTTAGGGTAAGAACAGTGAGTGGTGCTGTCTGCTCTTAACTATAAATGAGTATCTTTAAGGGCACAGGTGTGTCTCTTGCTGATTATCTGCAATGAATTTTTGACACTTGAGCGCTGCTAGAAGTGCTTGCACAATTAGGACTTGCTTGATTAATGATTGGAAAGGCAAAGATGCAACTTGCTTGGGAAGAATAATAGTAACCTAAATAGAAATTGGACAAAGACTCTCAGTTCATAAAAGGGTTTGATTCAGAGGAGACCCCCAAAGGCCACCAGGTCCCACTGCCTGCAGTGCACAGGGACACCCACAGCTCCATCAGTGCTCACAGCCCCGTGCCCTGACCTTGGGTGTCTGCAGGGACAGGGCACCACCACCTCTCTGGGCACCCTGTGCCAGTGTCTCAGTGCCCTCAGTGTAAACAAGTTCTTCCTTATATCCAATCTAAAAGCCTAATAAAAAAAATTTCTAGGCTATCTGATCACATCAGCTTTTTTGAATATCTAAATACCAGATTGTTTGTCTGAGCATAGTTTAAAATCTTATTTTTTTTTTTTTGCCTTTCTCCCCTGACCTCAGTTTGGAAAATATTTACAAAGAACTGTCCACTGATATTGAAGACTTCACCCATCCTGGGCATGGTGATCTGACTGGCTGGGCCAAGCAGGGTAAGGCAACCTAGAAAGCAGATCTGTGGTTGGGCACAGCCCATCTGTAAAGGGAAATCAATTCTGGGTGCCCAGGCAGGTACCTTAGGATGAAAACATTCCCATTCTCTCTTCTCAGGGGAAGCAGAAGGCAGCTAACACTTGGCTTTGTTTGTGTGCTAGGTGTGCTCCTGCTCAATGCCGTCCTCACGGTGCGAGCCCACCAGGCCACGTCCCACAAGGAGAAGGGCTGGGAGCAGTTCACAGATGTGGTGGTCTCCTGGCTGAACAAGAACCTGCACGGCGTTGTCTTCATGCTGTGGGGAGCTTATGCCCAGAGGAAGGGCAGCTCTATTGACAGGGTATGGGTTGTGCTGTGACTCACTAATGTTTGTAGTTAAGGGGTGGACGCTAGAGGGTGCTTTCTTTACAGGGTTGTGTTTTTCTCCATGCTTGAACTCTGCTGCTGTCAAACTTGATTGCCCTTCTGTTCCAGCTTGGTCTTTGCCAGAATTAAGCAACAAAAGTGGAGCAAGAGTAACCTTTCATTGTCAGATGAGCCTTCGGCTGATGGCAGGGCTGGTATTTCTAGGAAAGTTCTCACAAATAAGTGCTGTTAGGATTACAGCAACTGAAAAAATGCGCTGCGTGTTACTGCTCCTGTGCAGCCTGCCGTCAGTGGGACAAAAGTCTCTGCCTTTATGGCTGAGCTCTTGAGCCCTCCTTTCTCGGTCTGATGGCTGAGGGAATGCGGAGAGGAAATGAAACAACGTGGAGCAGTCAACCTTGGCCCCGAAAGCGCAGAGATCTAACGAGCTGTTTCCTTCACCCTTCACAGAAACGCCACCACGTCCTGCAGACGGTTCACCCTTCGCCTCTGTCTGTGAACAGGGGGTTTTTTGGCTGTCGGCATTTCTCCAAGACAAATGAGCTGCTAAAGAAATCCGGCAAGAAGCCCATTGATTGGAGAGCGCTCTGAGCATCAGCTCCGGGGTCTGATGGGTGCAAACAGCCCCTGCTTGGAAGGGCTGTCTGGTTTCTGAGAAACTTCTGCTGACCCTGGGGGTTGTCCTCTGGATGTCGATCAAGGAACAAAAAGCCTAACTCTACGAGTTTGCCTTTTTTTTTCAGAGCAAATTAGACTACTTGTCTGCTTTTTTTTGAACGGATCTCAGCCTGGCTTGAGGTGAAGGAAAGCAGTTTCATGTTAATTTGCTTGTTTTTTATGCTGGGAACGTTTTCTGAGGGCCTTGTGAAGGGGTGTGACATTTCGTAGGTGAAGCTGCTCAGCTGTTGTACATAAGCCTGCCTTGCTTCTCCCTTCTCTGCATCCTGCTGTGTAAATCCCCCTTTCTTAGTGGGGTGAGTGGATCTGGAGCCACTGGTCCCCGTTGGTGCATTGCCTTTAAGTCAGTGTTGGCTCCATCAGGGGCTTTACCTGCTGTGTCACTGAGGTTTCAGGGTTAACAGATGAGCTCTGCAGTACTGAGGGAGGTCCCTGCAGATCTCCCTGCCACTTCCAGCAGACATACCTTGTCCATCAAGCTGCCGAGTGAAGAACTGAAGGTTTCAGAATGTTAAATTTTAAATCTTAATACAGAGATACTTCCTTCATAGGAGCAGAAAGATTTCTGGCCACCAGAGCACGTAACTGTTGGCTCTTCCTGGCTGAATGTGAGAGGTCTGGGTGTCCAGTCCAGCTTTGGTTTCATGCTTTCTTTTAACGAAAGTGCCTTGTTCAAAAGTTGTTACGTTTTTAAAACCTAGTTGTATTTGTTCCAGGGGGTGACACTAGTTGGGTGGAGCTTCCTTCACGTCTCTTTGGGTTTGGTGTGGTGGTTGTTTTTTTAATAAAAATCCTTTTCTTGATGTTGTACTGTGATCTTCCAGGGCTAGAAATGAGCAGGGGAGAGTGGGTGGTTGGGCTGATGGTACAGGGATGGCAGGAGCTCCTCACCACTACCCTCCTCCTTCCCCTCCCCCCCCATAGCTGTCATGGCACCTTTGTCCCACAAGGATCGCATGTCCCCGTCTCTGCTTTCCACCCTCTCCTTCCAGCAGAAGTTTTCCAGCCGTGCTAACGGGGAAATATTTATGCTTGACGTGAAGGTCACGTGCGAGCCGGGGGAGAACCCAGCACAGGCTGTGGGCAGAAACGTGAAACCCGGTGGTGGTCAGGCGCTGCCCCCGGCCTGCAGGCCCCGGTGGGGGGGGAGGGGGTCACTGTCCTGGCTTGGGGACGAAGAGGGGCCCAGCACGGAGCTGTGGCCCTTTGGGTTGGATTTGAGCTCATCCCAGGACACCAGTGGGCTCGGAGACATGGTGAGTGTGATAATGGTGGTGGCGGTTGGGGGATCCCTGGGTGGGTGCATGCTGAGGTTTAAAGGGGGAGGGTTGGAAGGAGCCTGGCACCCCTCCTTAAACTAACTTAGCATTGGCGTTCACCTCGGGTAATTATTGAGATTTACCCAGAGGAAGGCAGGGTGACAGTTTCCCCCCCCTCCCCACTGCTAACTGCTGTCAGAACTGAATGTTCCGTTTAACAGCCCCTCCACCTGAGGGAACACCAGGGCTGGGGGCAACTGCTGGCCCCCTGGGGGCCATGGTGGCTGGCCCCCCTCCTCCCCCCACCCTCCCCTCCTCATGGCCGGGTGCCCGTTTTAGCCGTGAGGTGCTTCTCCCATCAGGGAGGTAAAAGCTTCTCTAGGTGTTTAGAGACAGAACAGAGGAGGGTGGGTTGGGTGTTGTGGGGAGGACTGGGCGGGGGGGGCACAGGAGCAAAATAGAGGAGAGTGGGCTGGGTGCTGTGGGTTGGGTGTGCTGGGGGGCATGGTGGACTGGGTGCTGTGGGGAGACCTGGGGAGAACAGGACTTTCCTGGCTGTAGGAACTAGTGGGGTAACAGAGCTCAGAGCTGGGCCAAAAAGAGCCCCTGAGGGTCGAGCTCAGCCTGTGATGCAGCAAAACGCATGGAGCATCTCTGTTTTCTCCCCAGGGTGGTGAACGGTGCTGGCGGCTGCGCTCCTGATGATCTTTGCGCTGCTCATCTTGACCAAAATGTCCACCTTGAACGCCAGGAACGAGGAGGAGAGCCATGAGCAGAACCCGGCCCCACTGCCCGCCCCAGAACTGGAGGCCTCCCCAAACCCCCCTGCCCCCAGCCCCCCGCTGGAGCCCACCATGGGACAGCAGGAACAGATCGTGGTGTACAACCCCGCCGCGCTCCGCCGGCCCGCCCTGGCCAAGTTTGTGCTGGGCTCCTTTGAGGACAACTCCTCCGATGACGAGGTGGTGGCTGCGGCTTTCAGGGTGGGCAGCCGCCGCAGCAGCTTGGCCAGTGCGGGGGGGACCGGTGCTGAGCCCCCTGTCACAGCTGCTCCGCAGGAACCTGCCGTTGGCATAAGGTACAATGCAATGTGGTTGGGGGGTATCAGCACATGGGGGTTTCTTTGCCCAAGGAGACGAGGTCGGTGTTGGTCGCAGGGCTGAGCCTGCAGGACGGGCAGCAGCAGGTGCTGCTGGTGTTGGCCATGCGGTCTGCATCCCTCCAGGTGCCTGTTTTGTGCAGGAGCATCACTGGGTACATCTTGTGGGCTGTGAACCTGCGAGTTTATCTGAGTTTTTTGTGCCTTCACGTGCACTTATCTATGCACTTACATGCGCAGTTGCATTGCACGTACACCAGCATTTGCACAAGCACACGTTGCCCTGCACCCTCAGGGCCAGGTTCCTCTGGGCCCAGCACAGCTGCAGTGAGCTCTTTGCTTCTGTAATGGGGAAAAAAGTAGTTCTTTGGATTTGCTGTGCATGAGTCAATGAAAAGCAGTGTGAGCTCTGCTCTGTGAGTAGCACCAAGGCGAGCTCTGCCCTGGGGCAGCTCTCTGGCTTGCACCTGTGCTTGCTGACATGCAAAGTCAACCTTTTTTTTATTTAATTGGCCAGAAGATGTAGAAACACGAGAGCTTTCTCCTGTATTGTCAATACTGAGTTTTGCAAAACACCTCTTGACTTCTTAAGCCTCCACATGTTTGGGTTAGAGCCTATAGGTTGACGTAAGCCTGCAGCAGCAATGCTCCGTGCCATTTGTGCAAGGGGACAGGAGGTGCTGCCTGCTGGCAGCACTCAACAGCTTCCCATGCAAGCACAGCTGATGACAATTATAAATAACTGGAAACAAAGCCCTGCTGCCCAGCTCCTCCTGCCTGCTCCGCTCTCACCGCAGTTAAAAATAAAAGACCTTTGCGGGACAGCCCCAAACCACAGCTCAGCCTAACGGTGTCCTCTTGTTGAGCTGGGAGTCCGGGAGGTGTCAGGCACCTCTGGGTTTTCATCAGCACCGGAACACGGGAGGAACTCTCTTCAGGTGGTGCCCAAGCTGCAGGGCAGAGGTGGCTGCTGCAGCTTGCAGGATGGCTCGGGTGCGTTGGCTCTGTGGTGGGGCTCAGGGCAATGCTGGTGGACTGTGTAAAACTGCAGCTACTCATAAAATATCCTGAGATGATGGAGAGAATGAGGCATTTCTTGAGCTCCCCGGGGAGTGTCAGCATATTTCCCCTTAAAAAAAAAAAAAAGTGCAATGTGTTGATAATGCAAAAATAGGTCATGGGGGGGAGGGGAGGGGCAGATTGTCTTTTTCCCTTTGCTTACTTGTAGCCCGCCCATGGAATAATAACAAAAGGTCCAAATTGCTGCTTTACATCTTTAGGGATCCCCCACGCTTTTCCCAGGGTTTCCCAAATGTTCTCTTCGTCCCAAATTGCTTCCCGAACTATTTCATCCCCCTGCAGGCCTAGCATGTCCGGGCTGCACCTGACGAAGCGCGGCCGCGAGCACCGCAAGATGGACCTGCAGCGGGACTTCAGCGTCGCCTCGCCCGCCGAGTTCATCGCCCGCTTCGGGGGGAACCGCGTCATCGAGAAGGTGCCTGCCTGCCTTTGCCTGGTGTGGTTGCTTCTTGGGGTGCCTCCTTGCCGTCCCCTCGGCTTCACCTTCCCTCGGAGGCCCTGCACTTGCTCTAGCGATGCCCCTGGCCCTGCAGGTCCTGATCGCCAACAATGGCATCGCTGCTGTCAAGTGCATGCGCTCCATCCGCCGTTGGGCCTACGAGATGTTCCGAAACGAGCGTGCCATTCGCTTTGTGGTCATGGTCACCCCCGAAGATCTCAAAGCTAATGCAGGTAATTCCAGGTAGATCCCGGGAGCGATGAGCCCAATGTGGGCTCCCCTTCCACCCAACCAGGTCTGGGAGTAAATGACTTCCTGCTCCCCAGGTGTGGGAGGAGGCCCCCACTGCTGTGCGCTGTCTTTCAGAGTACATCAGAATGGCAGATCACTATGTGCCTGTCCCTGGAGGGGCCAACAACAACAACTATGCCAACGTGGAGCTGATCGTGGACATTTCCAAACGGATCCCAGTCCAGGTAACAGCTTCTCGCCGGTTCCTCACCTCTTTGCTGGGCTTACCCTTATGACTTAAGGGGTGACCAGTTTTATGGGGAGGGAAAACCTGAAGGAAATGGTGTAGAGATTGGTAGAGACATTTCCCTTGACCCTCGTGGTTCAGAAAAGAGGGAAAAGCGTGAAGCTTTTCTGTCAGTGTGATTCAGGATCGTGCTGGTGCCAGGATGCCTGGCTCCCATGCCAGCGGGGCTCTCACAGACTGTAATGAATTGTCAGGAAGCAGAGATGGCAAAAGGGGTGCTCCAAGATGGAGTGATATCCCTCTGCATAGAGGAACCAGGCATGATGCCAAGGCCAGAGGGAGGATGCTGGGGTGGGACATGATGGCTTGTGCTGCTCTCTCTCTTGTGCCAGGCGGTATGGGCTGGCTGGGGACATGCCTCGGAAAACCCCAAGCTGCCAGAGCTGCTGCAGAAAAATGGGATAGCTTTCCTAGGTAAGGTCTCACCGCTTTCCCCTTGCTTGTGGGGAGATGTGGGCACTGGGATAGTGGGTGCGTGCATACTTGATCCCCAGTGACATCAGTTTCATGTGTGCATCTGCCCATTTCATGCGTCCTGCAGTGTGGCAGTCCCCAGGCCGCTTTCCTGGAGCTATACCAGGGGTCCTACTGTTTTCTGCTTTTTTTTTTTTCCTTGTAATTCCCATGCTGGTGCAGTGTTCAGGAGGAGCACTGGATGGCAACACACCCTTTGGGCTGCCCAGCTTGGGGACATCCCAGACTGCCCCTTGGTGAAGAGTTGAGCTCTATCCTGCGCTGGGCAGTGGGTTTAGGGAGGCATTCCCTGCATCCCTGTCTTTGCAGAAGGGCTATCCCTCTGCCTGATGGTGCCAGCACAGTGGGGAGCAGCTTTCTGCAGCACTGATTGCCTCTGGGCAATGGGGCTGGGCTGGCTTCCAGGCTGGCCCTGCTCATCCCTTCCTTCCCTGTCCAAAGGTCCCCCCAGTGATGCCATGTGGGCACTGGGGGATAAAGTTGCCTCCACCATCGTGGCTCAGACAGTTCAGATACCAACGCTGCCATGGAGTGGGAGTGGTAAGCACCTTCACTGCAGCCCCATACACCCTCTCTGTGCTGATTTCTCCCTCTTTGCCTTCCCCTCCCCAAAGCACTGACCTGGGGCCCCTAGCCCAGGTGGGCTGCAGATATTGGGGACCTCATGGCAGCTGAGCAGTTGTTGGTTTGGGCCAAGGTGCACAGACACAGGGGAAGTGAGACATGCCACCATGGGGTCCCCAGCATGCTTTCCCCATGGTGGCTCTACTGTCCCTGTGGTGACCACAGCCCCAAGTGTGTCCCCAGGTCTGGTGGCCCAGTGGTCTGAGGAGGACCAGAAGGATCAGCAGATGATCAGCATTCCCCTTGAGACGTACGGGCAGGGCTGTGTGAAGGGCATGGAGGAAGGCCTGGAGGTAAAGCTGAGTGTGTGGGCAGCTGGTTGTCTCTTGCATGCCATCATTTCTCTTTGGAGCCTGCAAGCTCCAGCCCTTCTGGGCTCCCAGCCCATGCAACAGCGATGCAAGGGTGTTTTGGCAGCAGTTTGTCTGTCTGTGCTGGTGCAGCTCAGGGTGATCCAGGCGGGCTCCAGAGCACTGTAGCCACGCCAGACCTCATCCCCTGCAGGTGGCCAAGAGGATTGGGTACCCGCTGATGATCAAGGCAGCAGAAGGGGGTGGGGGCAAAGGCATCCGGAAAGTGGAGGCAGCAGAGGAGTTTGGGGCCTGCTTCCGACAGGTGAGAGGTGCTCAGAGCACTTGTTCTGTCCCCATCCCATCCCCTCAGCCAGGCTGGGATGCACACTGGGGTTTTGCTCCCACCCCAAGCATCTTGTGCTTTTCTGCTGGGCTTTCTACAGGGCATGGGATTAATTTCAGAGGGCAGTGCCGAAGCGTGACCCTCTCTCCTCCACAGGTGCAGGCAGAGGCACCTGGGTCCCCCATCTTCCTGATGAAGCTGGCCCAGCATGCACGGCACCTGGAGGTGCAGGTGCTGGCTGATGAGTACGGCAATGCCATCTCCCTCTTTGGCCGTGACTGTTCCATCCAGCGCCGGCACCAGAAGATCATTGAGGAGGCACCCATCACCATTGCGGCTCCTGCTGTCATCGAGCTGATGGAGAAGGTGGGTGACCCTGGTCTTCAGGTGGCGTGGAGTTTAATGAGGAAGTGATCCTTGCTGAATTTATTGTGGATTGAGGCACCTGTGACTCCTAAGGAAGGGAGGGACTCCGTGATGTGAGCAAGCTTGGATGTGCGAGCACCTTGGGGCCACATTCTTCCTCCTCACCCTTCCCAGAGACACCTGTTGGTCCTCTTTGTGCCCTTGCTCCATGCAAGGACATTGCTGCCCCGTTGCCTGGCACAGCCCTGTCTCTGCAGAGGTTGTTTCTCAGCGCTGTGGTTTCACTGTCCCGCAGTGCGCGGTACGCCTGGCGCAGATGGTGGGCTACGTGAGCACGGGCACCGTCGAGTACCTCTACAGTGAAGATGGGAGCTTCCACTTCCTTGAGCTGAACCCACGGCTGCAGGTCGAGCACCCTTGCACGGAGATGATCGCAGATGTGAACCTCCCTGCTGCCCAGCTCCAGGTACCTGAATGCAGCATGGAGGGTGCAGGCAGAAGCAATGCAGTGTCTCCCCTTTGCCTCTGGCTCCTTGCCTGGAGGAGCTGTCTGCAGCTTAGCTCCTCTTCCCATGGTTCCCAAAAGCTGTATGTCTGATGCTAAAGCCTTGTTCCACCAGCTCAAGGCCTCTTCCTTGTTCCTTTATGCAGATTGCGATGGGCATACCCTTGCACAGGATAAAAGACATCCGAGTGCTGTATGGGGAGAGCCCATGGGGCGATACTCCCATCTGCTTCAACAGCCCTGCCAACCCCCCCGTGCCCAGGGGCCATGTCATTGCTGCGCGCATCACCAGCGAGAACCCTGAGGAGGTGAGCCGTGGGGACAGGGGGACCCATTATCCTCCCCAGTGGGACAGCACTGATGGGAACTCAGCCCGTGGGGTCAATGAAACCTTCATAAAACACAGAGGGGTTCCTCCTTCCCTATTTACACTTGGATGGGTTCCAAGGCTCCTTTCTCGAGATGCCTTCTGCTCTTTGTTTAGGGTTTCAAGCCCAGCTCAGGGACAGTGCAGGAACTGAATTTCCGCAGCAGCAAGAACGTCTGGGGATATTTCAGCGTGGCAGCTGCTGGGGGGCTGCACGAATTTGCTGATTCCCAGTTTGGACACTGCTTCTCGTGGGGAGAGAACAGAGAGGAGGCCATTTCGTGAGTGTGGCAGCTGGGGCAGGAAGGGGAAGGCTCTCAGCAGGTGCATGCGCCAGGAAAGCTGGCTCTTCTCTCAGGGGATAGTGCCACTGTGCTGATCAGCTTATTGGTGTTGCAGAGACTGTCTGACAAAAGCCAAAGTTTTCAAACTGCAGTGATGTTATGGTCCCACTTAATCAACATGCCTTAAAGATGGGTGCTTGCTTGCTGCTGTTGAGCAGCAATTAAGCAACGTGCAATGGAACTTGGGTATTTAAGTGCACAGTGCTGTCCCTTTCCTACCCTGTGGGGATGTTTTCTCTGGATGCTGCAGCATTCAGGGTGAGGTGTTCATCATTTCTGTCTCTGTGTCTTCCTCCTGCAGCTTTTGGCTGCTGCATAACAGCCCCTTGATTTGCTGAAGGGCCAGTGGAGACCCTCAAACAGGCTGTATGGCCTGCTCTGCATGGAGGGTGGAAACCAGGGGTGGCTCCTGGTGTCTGAAGCGTTTGGGGACAGCTCTGAAAGCAGGGAAAGAGTTTTCTAGGATGCAGCAGTGCCCTGCTCGGTCATTACTGGAGGTTTTATCTCTCTGAAAGGAATATGGTGGTGGCCCTCAAGGAGCTCTCCATCCGTGGGGATTTCCGGACCACGGTGGAGTATCTGATAAAACTTCTGGAGACAGAGAGCTTCCAGAGCAACGAGATTGACACCGGCTGGCTGGACCATCTGATTGCCGAGAAAGTGCAGGTGGGGGAGCCTGGCCCCTGTCACCGCTGTGTTCACCTCCTGTAGGGAGATCCCAGCCCCTTTATTGTCACCCAGGCAGAGAAGCCAGACACGATGCTGGGTGTCGTCTGTGGTGCCCTGAACGTCGCGGATGCTGCCTTCAGGACGTGCATGACCGACTTCCTGCACTCGCTGGAGAGGTGCGGGGTGGGAGCTGGGGCACAGGGAGAGCATGTCCTGCTACTGGAAGCTGGCATGGCTCCTGCAAGTGCAGAGACCTGAGTTCTGCTCTGCCTAGGTCTTTCTCTCTTTTGCTTTGCAAATTTGGAGGCAGTGCCTTAGTGCAGCCATGCCTCAGGATGTGCTGTGACATCAGGGCTCTGCCCTCTTGATGTTGCTTTATCTGCAGGGAAGGGCGATGTTTCACCTAGTTGTGAAAAGGGCATTTCAGGGAACGCAGCTTGCTTCTGGTTTGCACTTGAGCGTCAAGGTTATTCCTCTCCCCCAGGCCTTTATCTGAGTGCATTTTGCCAGTCTCTGGCCTGCTCCATAAGAGGTGCCCACGTGGGCTGTGTACAAGCGGATGCCTGTCCTCTCCAGTCACCTTCCCCATGTGACCCGACACCAGCAGCACCGTTGACACATGGCCCACTTGGCTCCCTGCCGCTTTGCGCAGGCGGCAAATGGAACCCTGGTGTGCCTGACCCGGCTGCTGTGTTTCAGGGGCCAGGTGCTGCCAGCAGCCTCCTTGCTGAACATCGTTGACGTGGAGCTCATCTACGAGGGCGTGAAATATGTTCTCCAGGTAGGGGCTGTGCACTGCTCCTCCCAGCAGTGCTAGCTGGCACCACTGGCTTCTCCCCAGTATGGGGACACGTGTTCTGCTGAGGGAAGGAGTATAAATACGCAATAAATTCAAGGTTGTTCTTTATGCAGTGTAGAAAATGAGGTTGATAGCCTCATTTTTGAAAGGCAGGTGTTTGCATACATCCCACTGCCCTCATCTTAATATGATCAAGAAAAGAGTAGATGTGACACTGAAGGACATGGTCAGTGGGCACGGTGGTGATGGGCTGCGGTTGGACTTGGTGATCTTAGAGGCCTTCTCCAACCATTACAATTCTATAAGGAGATCCTTACCTCCTTGTCTTGGAAGGGACCTTAAAGATCATCTAGTTCCAACCCCCAGTGAGTTAACCTTATGGAAATACATCCTGAAAAATGCTGTCCCGGGCCGCTGCCTGCAGGTTGCCCGCCAGTCCTTGACGACGTACGTCATCATCATGAACCACACTCACATTGAGATAGACGTGCACCGGCTGACCGACGGCGGGCTGCTGCTCTCCTACGATGGCAACAGCTACACCACCTACATGAAGGAGGAGATCGACAGGTACCTCCTCCCCGGGCCCCAGGTCTCAGCAGCCGTGGGGCCGTGCTGAGACATTTCCCTCTTCTGAAGGTACCGGCTCACGATTGGCAACAAAACGTGCGACTTCGAAAAGGAGAAGGACCCGACGGTGCTGCGCTCCCCGTCCGCAGGGAAGCTGCTGCAGTACATGGTGGATGACGGCGGGCACCTCGCCGAGGGGAGCGTTTTTGCAGAGATCGAGGTGAGTGCGTTCCCGTGGCTCTGCCATGCGGCTCAAGACCAAACCAGTCAATAGCAAAGCAGCGGTGGGTGACAGCTTTGCCCATCACGGTGCAGGTGATGAAGATCATCATGACGCTGACGGTGGAGGAGGCGGGCCGGCTGCGCTATGTCAAGAGGCCAGGCGCACTGCTGGAGGCAGGCTGCATCATTGCACAGCTCGAGCTGGATGACCCCACCAAAGTGAAGCCTGTGAGTCTGCGGGACAGCAAGGGGGTGATGGCTGAGGCACCGAGCTGAGCAGCCACCATTTGGGGCATGGGTGGGGGTGATGCGCTGTTGTCCCAGCACGAGTGAGCTGCTCAAGTGGCTGCTCCCCAGTATGGCACTGCATAAACGTCCTGTGCGTGCTTCTATAGATTCACACCTATAGTTTTTCTGCATCTTTTTCATGATGGGATATCAGCAGAAGCATGAAGCTGACCATTAGGTGCTTCCTCCAAACAGAAGCTGATGCTGGAGGGGTGATGATGCAGCTTTCTGTTGGGGCAGGTGCAGCTTTTGGGGGCCCTACACTACGCTGGGGAGGACTCAGTTCAGATAACCTACTTGCTCTCTCCAGGCACAGCTGTTCACAGGGGGGCTCCCAGCCCAGCAGACCCTCCCCATCACTGGTGAGAAGCAGCACCAGGTTCTCCGCAACGTGCTGGACAACCTCACCAATGTCATGAATGGATACTGCCTGCCCGAGCCCTACTTCAGCACTAAGGTCTGTGCTCAGGGCAAGGAGGACCCTCAGCTCCTGGCAGCCCAGGTGCTCTGCAAGATGTGTCACTGGGGCTGCTGGGCTTCACCACTTCTGCTCCTTGCAGGTGAAGGAATGGGTGGCACAGCTGATGAAGACCCTGCGGGACCCCTCCCTGCCCCTCCTGGAGCTGCAGGAAATTATGACAAGCATTTCAGGAAGAATCCCTCTCTCGGTTGAGAAGTCGATCCGGAAAGTGATGGCACAGTATGCCAGCAACATCACCTCCGTGCTCTGCCGCTTCCCTAGCCAGCAGGTGAGCAGCTTGCCTTTGCCTCCCCTTGAGCTAGAGCTAGCCAGGAGCTTCTACCTGCATTTGTCCTGCTGGGAGATGATATAAAAAAGTAAATGAGTGATGGGTCACGTTGCGTTTTTCACTTTGGGGAAAGTGGGGGAAAAAAAAAAACAAACCTGAAAGCCTCTGTGCACTGCAGCACCAGACCCTATGCCCTCTCCTTGCAGATAGCCAGTGTGCTGGACACCCACGCAGCCACGCTGCAGAGGAAGGCTGAGCGAGAGGTCTTCTTCATGAACACACAGAGTGTGGTGCAGCTGGTGCAGAGGTGAGCCTCGTGCCCCCTGAGCCCCCAGCCCCTTGCCTCATCCTTTGCAGCACGCTGGGCTCTTTGCTGCCCAGGTACCGCAGCGGCATCCGTGGCTACATGAAGGCAGTGGTGCTGGACCTGCTGAGACGCTACCTGCAAGTGGAGACGCAGTTCCAGCAAGGTGAGGGTGCAGGAGCTCTGGGGAGGGGTTATGGGGCTCCCAGAGGGGCTGCAGGGCTCAAGGTGCTCTGCCCCATAGCTCACTACGACAAGTGCGTCATCAGCCTGAGGGAGCAGTACAAACCCGACATGACCCCGGTGCTGGAGAGCATCTTCTCCCACGCCCAGGTGGCAAAGAAGAACCTGCTGGTGACCATGTTAATTGTGAGTGCAGCAGCAAAGGCTTGAGGTGGGGAAAAGCCCATAAGCCTCATCACTGTGAATGGGATGCAGCTGCCCCAGTGCTCAGCTGCCTGAAGCCATCACAGCCCCATGCTTTTCTCTCAAAAGCAGGCAGAAGCTTGATAAACTGCTATTTCTCTCTTCCTTTTAACACAAACCTAGATTTGGGGGTTTGCATTCAAGCATCCACTCCTTTTTGGCCATGCAGTTGCATGGTAAGGGGTCTTCTTTCCCCTGCTTAGCATTGCTTTGCTGCACTGGGTTCAATAAGCAGAATTTTGCTGGGTTTCATCCTTGTTCCCTGCATGGGATCTCGCCCCTGCTGTCCACGCGGGGCAATGCCACCCGCAGCAAGGAGCTGAGCCGAACCTTGAGGTGGTGCATTGCAGGACCAGCTGTGCGGCCGTGACCCCACGCTGACAGACGAGCTGACAGCCATCCTGCACGAGCTGACGCAGCTCAGCAAGACGGAACACTCCAAAGTGGCACTGAGAGCCCGGCAGGTCAGCGAGCGCCGCGCTGTCCCACCCCTGTCCCCATCTCCTAACCCCATCCCTGTGCTCCCGGTCAACTCTCTTCCTCTTGCAGGTTCTCATCGCCTCTCACCTGCCCTGCTACGAGCTGCGGCACAACCAGGTGGAGTCCATATTCCTCTCTGCTATCGACATGTATGGACACGAGTTCTGCCCTGAAAACCTGAAGGTTGGGAGCCTCACTCTTCCTTACAGAGAGAATTTTGCTTTTCATTAACTTTGAGGTCTGGTCTGCAAGTGGGTTAAGCTTGAAAATAGCCAAAAAATACATTGAAGTCTTGCTGTAGTGTTAGTGCCTGTGCAAAGCAGAGGGGGATGCGCCCCGTTGCTGCTGGTTCCTGTTTCCTTCTCCCTGCTCCACTGATGTGTGGGTCCATGCCTGGGTCTGGCAATGTCCCCTCAGTGAGGGACTCCACTGGGATATGCCTTCTCCTTTCCTGTGGCTGGGTAAGGAGAAGTTCTGTTCCATCCTTGCCCTAAATCTTGCTTTCTCCCCCTAGAAACTGATCCTCTCAGAAACCACCATCTTTGACGTGCTTCCTTTCTTCTTCTACCATGACAACCAGGTTGTGCGCATGGCAGCGCTGGAGGTGAGGGCTGGGGGGCATATGGGGCAGTGAGCCCCTGGGGGCACAGATGTGTGCAGGTGGAGTGGAACCCACGTCAATACCCGATCACCTCCTTCCCAGGTGTATGTGCGACGCGGGTACATTGCCTATGAGCTGCACAGCCTGCAGCACCGGCAGCTCTCGGATGGCACCTGCCTGGTGGAGTTCCAGTTCATGCTGCCCTTCTCTCACCCAAATAGGTATGGGACCCTCACCCTTCTGCCCGCTCCCCCAGATGAGATCTTTCCTGCAAAGCTGCTGGATTTGCTTCCGCAATGCGCGGGGACCCTGAGAGAGGGAGGTGCTGGATGAGCCCTCTCTGGGTTGTGGTCTCATGCGGGTTCTGTGGTGGCTGACAGCCACCTCTCTACCCCACGCAGGATGTCTGTCCCCATCAGCATCTCCAACCCCGACCTGGCCCGGCACAGCACCGAGCTCTTCATGGACAGTGGCTTTTGCCCCCTGAGCCAGCGGATGGGAGCCATGGTGGCCTTCAACAAATTCGAGGACTTCACAAGGTGGGAATGCAGGGACACTCCTGGCCGTGGTGCTGTCCCCATGGGCTGGAGGACAAAACCCCAGTTTCTCACCCCACTGTTTGAGCAGGAACTTTGACGAAGTGATCTCCTGCTTTGCTGACCCACCTGTGGAGAGCTCGCTCTTCAGCGAGGCACGAGCCACCATCTACGAGGAGGAGGACGCCAAGGTGGGCACAATGCTGCTGCTGCTCCCCCCCCCCACCTGATGGCAGAGGGCTGGTGGCAGTGTGGCTGCACTGAGGCAGAAAGGCTGAGCAGGGCTCTCATTGCCAGAACATCCATGAGGAACCAATCCACATCCTCAACATTGCGCTCCGCTGGGCAGACCATGCCGAGGACGAGAAGCTGGTGCCCATCTTCAGAGCCTTCGCGCAGTCTAAGGTGCATCTCATGGCACATTCCCTGCTGGATGAGACGTGCATCCCAGGGCCTGCCTCCCCCATGGGCTGGCCGTGCTCTGACCTTCTCATCTGCTTCTGTGCAGAAAAACATCCTTGTGGACTGTGGTCTCCGGAGAATCACATTTCTCATTGCCCAGCAGGTCAGTGCAGACTGAATGCTGACAGGGTGGCTTTAAGTACAGCGTGCTTCTCATAGAATCAGAGAATGGTTTGGGTTGGAAGAGATCCTTAAAGACCATCAGGTCCCACTGCCTGCAGTGCACAAGGACACCCGCAGCTCCATCAGTGCTCAGAGCCCTGTGCCCTGACCTTGTGTGCTTTCAGAGGCAGGCTTCTGTCTCCCTAAAGCCCATAGTGATGTCTAGAAATACTCTGTAGTCAGAGCAGTGAGAGGTGGATGCTCCTCACATTGGGGAGGAGAGGTGGGAATTAATGAACGGAGCATTCAGTGAGTGATGCATCTCTGGTATTATCCTTCATGCTGCTAACATCTCCAGTTATATGTGGTTGCTGTGTGGTCCCTCCATACCTTTTAATTGCTCTTAAAAATGATTTGATTACTTCTAGCTCTTTTCCCCTTTCTGGGTGGAGGACCGACATTGTTTTTTATTTCTAGTGAATTCACTGCAGAACAGAGAAAGCCTCTGCATGCCGGGTTTATTCACATCATCTTGTCTTTCCCCCCCCTTTTTTTTTTTCCTAGAGAGAATTCCCAAAGTTTTTCACATTCAGAGCCAGGGATGAGGTAAAGCCATCCTCCAGCCGGGATGGAGCGGTGCTCTGTCTGTGCGGCTCGCTCAGCCCACGCTGCACCAGTTTGCAGAGGACCGCATCTACCGGCACCTGGAGCCGGCGCTGGCCTTCCAGCTGGAGGTGAGCCGCATGCGCAACTTCGACCTGACAGCCATCCCCTGCGCCAACCACAAGATGCACCTCTACCTGGGGGCCGCCAAGGTGCAGGCGGGCACCGAGGCCACTGACTACCGCTTCTTCATCCGCGCCATCGTGCGGCACTCGGACCTCATCACCAAGGCAAGGCTGGGAGCTGCGAGGCCGCCCTTCACTGCTGCCTGCCAGTCTTCCAGGAGAGCTTATAACCGCTTGGTGCGCTGCAGGAGGCGTCCTTCGAGTACCTGCAGAACGAGGGTGAGCGCTTGCTCCTGGAGGCGATGGATGAGCTGGAGGTGGCCTTCAACAACACCAGCGTTCGCACCGACTGCAACCACATCTTCCTCAACTTCGTCCCCACCGTTGTCATGGACCCCTCCAAGGTGCGTTTCTGGGTGTCCTGCTTCCCCGTGTATCAGAGTGGTGGGATGGAGGCTGCCTCCTCCCCTGTGCTCGGTACCGCTGCCACCCTCCATGCTGTCTATTGAACCTGGTCCTGTCCAGTGTACACCCAGTGTTGGACAAGGAATTGATTTGGCAGTTCCAGAAGCTCTTACAGCTTAATTCTGTATTTGTGGGCTTGTTCGCTCTGGCCTTCTTGCTGGGGAGATGCTGAGCTTTCACATGCAACAAGCCCTGATTCATTGCTGACCTTTGTAAGCAGTGATTTGCTGGAGGACACAAGGGTGAGCTGTGGGCTCTGCCCTTGGGCAGCATGTGGCAGGAAAGTGGTGGCTGTGTCTGCTAAGGGGGCTGTAGCAGACTGGCTTTGCCTCTTCCCTGTAGAGAGGCTGGATGGCAGCACTGGCCCCTGGCGGCAGGGGGGAAGAGAGGGAAGGGGATTGCCCAGAGCAAACCTGACGTGGCTGTTGGAGTGGAGGTGCAATGGGCTGCTCTAGTTGCAGCATCACATGTGTGGATGTTGTTGTCCCCGGGGCTGTGTAGCCATCCCTGTGCTGTCCCACACCCAGATCGAGGAGTCGGTACGGGCCATGGTGATGCGCTACGGCAGCCGCCTCTGGAAGCTGCGGGTCCTGCAGGCCGAGGTGAAGATCAACATCCGCCTGACGCCCACCACCGCAGCGATCCCCATCCGCCTCTTCCTGACCAACGAGTCCGGCTACTACCTGGACATCAGCCTCTACAAGGAAGTGAGGGACCCCAGCACCGGCAACGTGAGTACTGCAGGAGGCGGCAGCAAGCGGGAGCCCCACCGCAACCCTCTGAGCTGCTCCCATGTCTATGGGGAGCAGCCAACCCTCTGCCCTTCTCTGCAGATCATGTTCCAGTCATATGGGGACAAGCAAGGGGCGCAGCACGGGATGCTCATCAATACCCCCTACGTCACCAAGGACCTGCTCCAGGCCAAGCGCTTCCAGGCGCAGTCCCTGGGCACCACCTACGTGTATGACTTCCCAGAGATGATCAGGCAGGTGTGTCTGGCTGAGCAGAATGAGGCTCCAAATTACTGAATTTCCTCTTCTTTCCCTCTTTTCCCCTGAGCTGGCAAAGGAGAAAAAGAAAGGAGCCCAAACTCCTTGTGTTTTTAATTATATGAAGCATTTCGAATCTGATTCCTAGCTCTTGCAAATGGCCATAGCTGTACTCATGATGGATGTGAACTATAAAGCCCTGTGCAGAGCTCAGACACCAAGTTCTGCTCACGCCAAGTCCCAGCAGCAAGCATTGCACCCTGTTCTTCCAGCCTGTCCCACGTTTGATGTCTCTGTAGGCTCTCTTCAAGCTGTGGGGCTCCTCAGAGCTGCACCCCAAGGACATCCTGACGTACACCGAGCTGGTGCTGGACTCTCAGGGGCAGCTGGTGCAGATGAACAGGCTCCCTGGAGGGAACGAGGTAGCGGGGAAAGGGTTTGGGAGTGGGGTACGGGGAAGCTGTGTTGCCACAGGTGGGTTTTGCTGGTGGCTTCCCTGGTCCAAGCTTTGTTTCAAGCCCAAGAGATGCTCTGCAAACATCTTTGTCTGTTGGTTGATGCAGTCTGCAGCTCAGGGAGGAGCCAGCCCTGTGACGCTGTGCTGTTTTGGGGCAGGTGGGGATGGTTGCCTTCAAAATGAAGCTGAAGACCCCCGAGTACCCGGCAGGCCGGGACATTGTGCTCATCTGCAATGACATCACACACAAGATTGGCTCCTTTGGGCCGGAGGAGGACCTGGTGTTCCTGCGAGCCTCGGAGCTGGCGCGGGCTGAAGGCATCCCCCGCATCTACATCGCTGCCAACAGCGGCGCGCGCATCGGCTTTGCTGATGAGATAAAGCACATGTTCCAGGTGGCCTGGGTGGACCCTCAGGATCCCTACAAGGTGTGTGGGCACCTCTCCTTTGAGCATCAGGGAAAACAACAGAGGACTTAATGGGGGAAGGACTGAAGCTAAAAGGGGGAGACAAAATTGCAGGAATGAGCATCCCCAATGCTGTGGGGATGGTTCCCTCTGCTTTCCCTGGTGGACTGGAGATAAAGGTGCATGTCCAGGCACGGCTGCTCTGTCCAGCCCTGCTCCTGACCCTGCTGTGAGGTTGTGTTTGGAGAGCTGGCTGTATCCCACATGAGTGTGCCCAAAGCGGGCTCTGCAGCTCATTCTCCTTCTCTATGTTTTCAGGGGTTCAAGTACCTGTACCTGACTCCCCAGGACTACACGAGGATCAGCGCCATGAACTCTGTGCACTGTGAGCACGTGGAGGAAGGGGGTGAGTCCAGGTGAGCACTGCCCCGTGTCTCTCCCACATCCTGACTCATCATCCTGCTGGTCCCACCATGGAAGTGAGTTCTGTCCTGTCCTACCCACGCCACCTCAGCACTGCCTTCCTGCAGGTACGTCCTCTTGGACATCATTGGGAAGGATAATGGATTTGGGGTGGAAAACCTGCAAGCTGCTGGCACCATTGCTGGGGAATCCTCTCGCGCTTACGATGAAATAGTGACCATCAGCATGGTACAGCCTGCGCCCTTCGCCTGTACAGCCAGAGAGGATCATTGCTGCAGCCCACTCTCCTCAGTAACCCTGTGTGTCCTTGTGTGCGTGCCCAGGTTACATGTCGTGCCATCGGGATTGGTGCGTACCTGGTGAGGCTGGGCCAGCGCGTCATCCAGGTGGAGAACTCCCACATCATCCTCACTGGGGTCACAGCTCTCAATAAGGTACCATGCTGCGGCCCACATCCTCCCCCAGCGCTGTCCCTTAGCTCTTTCCCTGTCCCATGGGAAGAGGTGGTCCACCCCCACGGATCCTCATGGGATGTATTTGTTAAGGGAATGCCACCCTGCAGGTGTTTGGTGTTGCTTTAGGGGCCAGTGCAAGGTGCAGTGCTGGGCTGCAGGGAGAGTTCAGCTCTGATGCCAGGGGCAGCACCCATCTCTGGGCACAGCCCTGCGGCCTTGAGCTGTTTTGAAACCTTCAGATGTCTAAACAAGGGTCCCTTGCCTGGTAGGCAGGTGGAAATTCTGGACAAAGGTGGATAAAAATGGTCTGGAGCGGCAGTTCCTGTGCTAGCAGAGACTTATCTGTGTTTCTCTGCCTAGGTGCTGGGGCGTGAAGTTTACACATCCAATAACCAGCTGGGAGGCGTGCAGGTCATGCACAACAACGGCATTTCCCACATCACTGTCCCGGATGACTTTGAAGGGGTCTACACCATCCTGCAGTGGCTCTCCTACATGCCCAAGGTAGGAGGGTGCTGCAGGGCAGTGGTGCAGGGCGTTATGGGGCACCTGGCTGGTGACCTGCCCTTTGGGGCTTCCCCTTACAGGATAACCGGAGCCCGGTGCCTGTCATTGCCATAAGTGACCCTATTGAAAGAGAAATCGATTTTGTCCCGTCCAAAGTTCCCTATGACCCCAGGTGGATGCTAGCAGGGAGACCACATCCAAGTGAGTGAAAGCAGCCTAAGACCCCTGCAGCAGCCTGCCCAAATGCAACCTGTGGCTGCGAACTCTCCCATCCTGGTGCAGAATGTGTTTCTTGCTGCATGTCGATGCACAAGGAGCCCTTCAGTGTGCATGGCTGTGCCAGTCCTCTTCCCGCTGTGCTCTGCAGCTCTCAAGGGGACGTGGCAGAGTGGTTTCTTTGACCAGGGAAGCTTCCTGGAGATCATGAAGCCGTGGGCTCAGACGGTCGTGGTTGGCAGAGCGAGGTACAGCTGTGAGCAGGGGATGCTTCCCAACCCCTGATGCATGGACACTGCGAGCACAGACAAGTGCAAGTCATCTTTGCCCATGGCACCGCTTTTGGGATGGTGACAGGGGGGTGGACCTCTCTGGGGTGTGGCACAGGGGGGAACTGGCCACCACTGAGGCTGCCCTGCCTTGCTGCAGGCTGGGAGGTCTCCCCGTGGGCGTCATCGCTGTCGAGACCCGCACCGTGGAGGTGACGATACCCGCGGACCCTGCCAACCCTGACTCGGAGGCGAAGGTGTGTGGGGAGACCTCAGTGCTGCCACGCTGGCAGAGGAAGAGCATCCAGCATCGAGGCTGGGGGGAACAAGTGGGGAAAAAGCTTAGCATGGCCTTTTGGCATGTCCCGACTCTCCTTGAGGGCGGTGACATCAGGGTGCTCTCAGTTTGTCTCTTTCCAGCTCTCGCGCACCATGTGCCGCTGACCGCTGTGCCTGGAGGTGCTGAGCCCGGACTCAGCGCTGCTGCTCACTGTCTTTTCCAGATAATCCAGCAGGCAGGACAGGTCTGGTTTCCAGACTCTGCTTTCAAAACGGCCCAGGCCATTCGGGACTTCAACCGCGAGCACCTCCCGCTGATGATCTTCGCCAACTGGAGGGGCTTCTCCAGCGGCATGAAAGGTACCCAGGGTGCCCAGGTCGCTGTGCTGTGCCCCTCCTGCAGCACTCGGGGTGCCCGGCCACTGAGTCTCTTTGTCTCCCAGACATGTACGACCAAATGCTGAAGTTCGGTGCCTTCATCGTTGACAGCCTGCGGGATTTTAAGCAGCCCATCCTGGTGTACATCCCACCACATGCCGAGCTGCGGGGAGGCTCCTGGGTGGTCATGGACCCCACCATCAATCCCCTGTACGTGGAGCTCTACGCAGACAAGGAGAGCAGGTCAGCCTCTGGTTTTCTCCAACGTGAGTTAACGTGCATCAGAGCAAGCTGGAAGGAGCGGGAGGATAGCCAAGAGTCCCAGACTGGAAACAAAACCCTGCTGGGTTTTCTCTGTCCCTAATTGTTAGAGGAGAAAGTCACCTGAGCTGTAACGCTTTGCCATCAGCAGTAACCTCTTTTCCCAGGATTTATTTTCCCCCGCAGATTGGTCCCTGCTTTACCAAACTTTCCTCCCAGGGGCGGCATTCTGGAGCCTGGGGGAACAGTGGAGATCAAGTTCAGGAAGAAAGATTTGGTGAAGACCATGAGAAGGATCGATACAGTTTATGCCAAGCTTGTGGAGCAGCTGGGTAAGGGAAAAGGATGCTTCAGGGTGTGGGCCTTGGGATGGCTGAGATGGGAGCACCGAGCAGAGCCCTTGCTGGGAAACAACAGCTGGGAATGTCCTGCAGGGACACCTGAACTGTCTGAGGAGCAGCGCAAGGAGCTGGAGAAGCAGCTCAAGGCCCGGGAGGAGCTCCTGCTGCCCATGTATTACCAGGTGGCCGTGCACTTCGCTGACCTGCACGACACCCCTGGCCGCATGCAGGAGAAAGGCGTCATCACGGTGAGCACGGAGGCTGGGGAAGGGGCTCAGTGTAGGGATTCTGCAGCAGCAGCATGAAGGGGAGAGTACCCACCCCCTGCACACATCAGCTCCTCTTCCTCGGCAAAGGCTGAACCTGGGCTCTGCCTGTTTCTGTAGGACATCCTGGAGTGGAAGAATGCCCGCTCCTTCCTCTACTGGCGGCTGCGACGGCTGCTGCTGGAGGAGGTGGTGAAGTTGGAGATCCTGAAAGCCGACAGCGAGCTGAGCCACATCCACATCCAGTCCATGCTGAGGCGCTGGTTCATGGAGACAGAAGGAGCTGAGAAAGTATGTGAGGCCCTGGTTTTACCTAAAACTTTTACATTTTCAGTAGTCTGAGAAGCTTTCATGGGTTCTGATTTCCAAACCAAGCCCTCTCTCCGTGTCTGCTACACGGGTTATGGGCAGCATGCCATGCCATACGTGCAGAACTGAGGAGAACAATGCCATTATCTGTTGTGCTATGAGAGGAAAAGCCTGAGGATGTAGAAGAAGAGGAGGGTCAGGCCATGTGGGTCATGGGACCCCCTGCCCATGGTGCTGCTCTCCCCAGGGCTACCTCTGGGACAACAACCAGGTGGTGGTGGAGTGGCTGGAGAAACACATGCAGGAGGATGACAGCAGCAAGTCAGCCATCCGAGAGAACATCAAGTACCTGAAGCGGGACTACGTGCTCAAACGCGTCCGGAGGTGAGTGGCTGCAGGAGCTGGGTGTGATGCTACTGCCCTCCCCCGTGCTGGGGACAGTGGGTGGTGGCCTCCCAGGCAGCCGTGCTCTCCCATCTGCCTCGTAGCCTGGTCCAAGCCAACCCTGAGGTGGCCGTGGACTGCATCATCCAGATGGCTCAGCACATCACCCGCGCGCAGAAGGCTCAGGTCGCCCATCTCCTGTCGACGGTGGACAGCGAGAGCCCGTCCTGATCTGGCAGCAGGAGGAGCGCCGGTTCCTCAGCCCCTGAGCTGAAGCCTTGAGCTCTCACTTTGTGCCTAAATAAAGGATGCCAATGTCCGTACCTTAAGCTATGAAGATGCTCTCTCCGTCTGTATGGAGGGCCCTCTGGTGCTGGGTTTGACAGAGATTAACGTACTCTAAGCCAAGGCTGGAGGTTGGACCTGATTTTTAAAAAAGAATTAAGCAACTGTTACTGTGTTTTAGTTGCAAGCCCTGGCCTTACTCTTTTAAACAAGCAGCAGTGTCAGACACGTTGCATAAGACTGGCTGGAGCTGGACAATGGGAGAGGTCTCCGTATGGCTGTGTTGGGACTCACCGTGCACTGGCCCAAGGAAATGTAAATTCTGCCGAGGAAGGATCAGCCTCAAACCGATGCTTTAAAACAAACTCAGGAACTGCAAGGAGCCATTTGTCCCAATCCTTCCCCGCGCTGGGGAGCGATCTGTAGACGTGACCACAAAAAGCTGGCGGGCAGAGAAGACATCTCAAAGCTGTTCTGGGACTGGCTGCAGCGTGGGTATCAGCGGGGATAGCAGCTGCCCGCGTACTTTGCAATGCATCTGACTCTGTAACTCTGTTGTACGTGCATCACGTTGGGCTTAGCGTTGGCTCTGAGCAGGGAGCACTGTGGCAGTGCAAGGGGGGGGTAGCTGCTTCGAGGGCAGCGCTGGGGCTGCTGTGACGGAGTGGTGTTGGTACCTTCTTGGTCGTGTCTATGCTGAGGGCTGCAGGGGGAAGGTCTCCTGCCCAGAGAGGTCCCCCCGGCCTCAAAATGAGGATGAAAAAGACACGAGGAGACGTTTTCTGGTTTGAAAGGAGTCACTGCGCTGTGTCAGGGATGTTGGAGCGCTGCTGCTCACTGGGCAGGAGCTGGTGGAAACCCTCGCCCAAACCAACACCAATAAAACGTGCGCTGTCCTCAAGGGAAGCCTTCCTGAGCTCTTTTGTTTTGTCATTGTATAAACCCAGGACCTGAGAAGGGAATAGTGGCTGCTGCTGTGTGCTCCACAGTGTAAGAATGGTTTTAGTCCACAGCATCCCTCCAAGTGAGCTCCTTGCCATGAATCTCGGTACTGAGACTTTCAGCAATAAGTGACCGTGCTGAGCTGCAGCTTGCTTGCTTGCCACCACAGTAGTTACAATGCAGCACATCTAAAATGACGCAGGTTTCACGCTAAGAAATATTATTTATTTTTTAAAAATGAAGACAGCATAGATGACACCAGTCACAGCAAATGATCAGTAATCACATTTGTCCTTGAGCAATAAATTACGACTTGGACCACTGTGCCCTTCTGGAAGAGGCTGGCATGGATGCATGCATTTGGGAAGGTACAGGTATGCACGTTTTCCAGCCCCTGACTTTCCCAAGAGTGCTTTTCAGCACAAGGTACCTCCGCTCGGTTGGTGGGGCTGCTCCAGCATCTTGCTGCCCCCAGGCTGCACAGCTGGGTGCTGTGGTTGGTGTTTCATAGCTGGATGGAGGCTGGAGAGGCTGTGTGCTGCAGGCAGCCCTGGCCACGCGCACTGTGGGTACAAGGACACAACACCTGGAACTGATAGGCTGGGAAATCCCCTGAATGGAACAGACAACACATGAGGCATAAATATGACTCCATGGTCACAGAGGTATAAGTAGACTAAATGCTAAATTTCAATGTAGTTTTCAGTTTGTTTTTTTTTTTAACCGTTGGATGTTTTATACGATTTTTTTCTTCCATCGTGTGTTCCCAAGTATAAAGCGGAGGATGCAAATATAAAAATCTAAATTAGAAACAATTTTACTTGACCTAATCAAGATGGCTCTGAATTGGTAGGGTACAGTTACAATATTTGGTCTCTGAATTTAAGAAAAAAACAATGAGTTTCACAGTCTCAAAAGTGCTTATTTAAATGAAATGTAGTGTAACAAACAGTGATTAAAATCGTTGTGGTTTTGAAGGTGAATAACTTAGTTGATGTAAAACAGGTTACTGCAGCATTTAAAAAAACTTGAACAGTGCTCAGTTTACATAATTTCTCTTCGTAACAATAAATATAAATAAATTTACAAATAGTAATACTGCCTAGCACAAAAATGGACAGAAGCACAATACACAGTACTATAAAAAAGAGAAATCTAATCTTTTTTTTTCAGCAAGTCCTAAAAATAGGCATAATTCCTAAACACTTCTAGCCAGTGATCAGCTTCATCGTTCAGTAGTACCAGTTCCTTCATGGGTAAGGCCTTTCTTTTTAAGCCCTAGATATAGCAGTTGTCTGCTATGGATTTTTCACATATAATGTTTTTGCTCCTTTTTTTCCCCTAGCTCATAGCAATAAGTTAGCAACAGTTATGTCAGAAAAGCGTGAGAGGTGCAAGTGCCTCCAGAACCTGCGTGGGATCTTTGTTCAAGGCAACAGTCATTTGGCGACGAAAGGAAAATGATGAACGTGGTCCAGGACCAACCCTTTTGGACATGGACTTGGTGCTGATCAGACCGTTGCCTTGCGTTGGCCACTGTGTGTGTGACAACTGAACAGCATCAACAAGTAAGTCTAGATCATAATGTCAAGAAAATGTGTTCTCCTTAACTGGACTAATTTTTAGCTCTGTTCCATTCTAGTAGAAGTTCCTACTGACTGATGCCTTCCAAGTCCTTAAGAGCTCACCAGCCCTGCAACACAGCCATCCACGCTCAGTCCTGGCACTGATGAAAGGTAGAGTAGAACTCCACTGGTACCGGTTTGAGTTATTTTGGCATCGCGTGCTGCGTCCCAGTAAACAGCCAACACTTTCCAAGTGTCTGCAGGAGGAGCTGTTTTATTGCTTTCAGGTTGGATTTTAAGGGTTGGGAGAAACTGGCCCCTGAATTCGAGGTCCATGGAATGGTGCAACACTTAGAGCAGAGCGATGGGCTTGTTGCCTTGAGGGTTCATGTACTGAGATGCTGCTACGTTGTCCACGGAGGTGTAAGTGGTATAAAGGCCTGTGACCTGCAAGTCTGAGAAGGAGTGATCGCTGCCACTGGAGATGGGGGTGAGGCCAGGAGTGCCCAGGTCACAGTCTGAGAGGTGCAGGGGAGAGTTGCTGAAGGCACCCAGGGTGTCAAGGCTGAAGCTGTCATCTTTCATTTCCTCCCATATGTTACCTTTAAAAGATTAAATTCCAGTCACAGCAACAAATCCAACCTGTTCAGGCACTGTGGGGAGGGGGTCAGTCCTTAACCTAAAGGGTTTTACGTGCTGCTTAGAAACAGCACAGTTTGCAGATCTGGAGGGCAAAGGCAGTGAGAGTCTGTTCCCCCAGCAATCCAGTCCTTCCTGGACAGCAGCTATCTACCAAGTGCTGACCAGAAAGAAACCCAAGGATCACACTAAGGATCTCCATAAGCCAAAGATTTACACATGGGAGAAACCAAGGCACAAGTACAGCTATGGTTTTCCAGGGAAAGAGAGGTGTGGTGTCCCAGATCTTTAGCTGGGCATGTCTATTTACATCTACTGTAGTGCCTGAACTTGAACCATGAAGGTAGTTTTCCTTCCTATCTAGCACGGGGCACTGAGGAAGGCTGGGGAAGTCAAGCTGCACAGGCCAGCACCCAGCACAAGATTTCATCTCAGTTAATTCCATCCCAGTGAGTCCTGCTGAAGCCCTTGGACATATATTCAGCAACGACACAATCGTACAAATCCTGCCCTCTACTCCCCCAGCTTCCTTCTCCTATACCTTGCAACGCAAAATCCATAATGCTTGGGTCCAGAGCATCCACCTCCGTGTTCATGTCTGTGGTCATGTTCAAGAAGTCAGGAGGTGCACGGCCCATGGGGTGGTGGGGCAGGGGGCTGTGGCTGATGTCAGGAGGCAGAGTGTGGAGAGGAGGTGTCTGTGCAGGTGCTGGGGAGTCCGGCGCGATGCGAGCCTGGGTCTGGATCTGGTGATGCAGAGGGACAGACTGCAGCGAGAGCGTCATGATCGGCTGGGGCTGCAGCTGGGAGATGGAGATTCGGCCTTGGGCTGCTGCCATGTGGTTCAGGGTAGAGATCTCAGGCTCTGCCTGTTTACTGGACCGCCTGCAGTTCTCAGGTCTGTCAGTGATCAGCTTGTCCAGCTCCTCTGTGCATGCAATGCCCATTCCCAAGGAAGAAAAGAGGAAGTTTAACCCATTTGTTCAAGGAGGTCCCTATCAAAGCATTTCATTTGTGAGCACAGCTTTGTGCTTTTGCGATAAAACCTAGAAGGCAAACAGCATCTGTAACTGTGTGAGAAGCAGCACAGAAGGCAAGCTTTGACTGTGCAAACTGGCTGCTCAAAGAGCAAAAAAGGGCCATCTACTTCCCTACCCCTAACCTATACCCTAGTTGACTTCCATAGTAACCCCTAACACAGCTAAAAAAAAGAATTCATATGAAGTTTGCACAGAGCAACACAACCAGCATGCGTAGCACCCTCAGAAGGCCTCCTGCTCCCAGGGACGCTCTGAATTCTACTTATTTCCCAGGTAAGATTCACATGAGAGCCTCCTGGCAGTTTCAATGGCACTATAGTTTTTAAGTAAGGGAGAATGTTATTTATCAGATTGTGTGTTCGAGGTTTAACAGTAAGAACTTCTGCTTGATTTCGCCAACACTGAGCTGCTGAAAGCTTCAAAAACAAGCATGCATCTTTATAAATAAGAAAGAGTCTTAGTAAAGAGTTTTGCAGAGCAACAGCGAAAAAAAAATGTTAAAAACTGCTACTATAAATGCTAACACTGGAGGCAGCATAACTCCTCAGAAGGCCTTGATAGTGCTAGATAAGTTAGTTAGCATGGAGGAAAAAGATAACCATCTAGAACGTGGGGACCATTATGCTGAGGGCTTCCAGCTCAGCAGCAGCAGTGCAGAGCATGGGGAGTGTTTCAGCTGTGCAGGTTTAAGGCAGAGGCTGCTGGAAGGCCCAAGAGCTCTGTGCTAGCCAGCACTGTTCCGCAGAATTTGGTTTTTTTGTTTGTTTGTTTTAATTCCTGTATTCTTGGCCAAACAGGTGTTTTTAACCCTTGCCTCTCACACAAGCAACTGCAGCGTAATATAAGCCCTACCTGGGTTAGCCATGCTCCTGTGAATGGCAGCTAAGTCCTTCCGCTTCCACTTCTGCATCTCCTCTTCCATTTTGTCAATCTTGGCAGGGTTGAGAGCCCACAGGCATCCCTTGCGAGAGGTGCCACTCATCTTGTTCTCCACCTTCTCAAAACACTTATTCAGGGACAGGTTATGGCGCACAGAGTTTTTCCAGCCATCAGGGGCTGTCTGAAAGAGGAAGAAAGGTGTCAGAGAAATACGCTGAGAGCAAAGAGTGTGATGTTGTGCTGCCAGCTGCATGTGTACCTTGAAGTAGGGAAAGTGTTCCTTCATGAAGCTGTAGATCTCGCTCACGGGGAGGCTGCCTGTTTTGCTGTTCTTCAGCGCCATTGCAATTAAGCAACTAGAGGACAGAGCAACACTTAACAACAGGTTGCATACACTTAACCATCGTGTCGTCTTCTGGTCTAGCAACCTCAGACTCATCTCGGTTCACACACAAACACCTGGCTGACTAAGGAATTCCCCTGGTATTCTGTTTCCCCCAAGGATCTATAGTTGGTGAGTTTTCAAGTGCTCTGAAGTCACCCTCTGATCCTGCAGATTTTACTTCTCTGGGCTGCTTTTCTACCTTGATGCTGATGGCCAGGAACTAGTTTGCTTGCTCATTCCTGCTACCCCCCAGGGGCAGTTTCCACAGAACACTTGAGTGGATGATGGGATTTTTGTTCCCTTCAGAAGGAATCAAGTGCTCTTGTGCTGTCACACCTGTAGTGAAGTCATCCCAAAGCAGGCTGTGAGCAACACGCTGTGCTGGTATCTACTCACCTATATGAATAGATGGGTTTGGGGTAATGTTTTGGATGAAGTTCTTGGGCAGAGTGAGGAGCCAGGCGTGGCTGAGGATAATGAGGCTGGGTGCCATAGGATGTGTTGTAGATTGCTGCTGGGTTACACTGTATGAAGAGGAAAGGAAGAAGAGTGCCCATAGGTATGTATGCTTAGGGCTTTTTCTTTTGAAAGAGTTCTAGAGATGATCTTACAAGGCATTCTGAGACACAGACCACAAGCAAATAACAGTACCTGTTGTGTATTCTGGGCTATGGCAAACACTTGCTGTGGATGAGGAGGAGGGAAGAGCTGCTGCTGTGTCTGTAAACTAGGAGATGGCTGCCCACCTACAGAGTACTGGCTCATCTGCTGAGACAAAGACAACAGACGTGTTGGTCCTCAGATTACCAACATCTTTTCCTAAGAAGTGTTGCAAGTGTTGCTCTTACATTTGCTCCATGTGATGAAATAGAATTCAGTCCCAGGACTCCCTGTGGCAGGCTGGCCTGGACATGAATCATCGCTCCAGGTGCTCCTGTGGAGTGCATATTGCTTGCCACAGGACCTGGTTTGGAAAAAGCAAATGTAATGAATGTTCACATGAAAGTACACTTCAGAAAAGAGAGCTGATGTTTATTTTTAATAGATGCAATTGAACACAGCTAAGTCTGGAGTGGATAATCACACCTCTCTGTGGCTTTCCATCTCAAAAGAACACTGAACATTTCACAAGTTGCAAAGATGACTTCAGCTGCTTCTAAAACTGGTTATGCAGAGAATGAAAGATGACAGCTGTTTAACAGTCCACAGTGCTGTTACAGACACAATATCTCACAAAAGGAAAAACAAAACAACCCAGGAACAAAACACAAATTCAGAGCTCTCTATACTCCAGACGGATTTCTGCTCTAAAGCAAGCAAGATGATATGCTGAGCTCTCCCAGCAGAATGCCTTAGGGAACAAGTGCATTTGCCTAAAGGATGTTCACAAAAAGAAGGCATTCAGTGAACAGATGCTGTAAGTCTGTGTGAAGCAAACAGGTATGGGGTAAATAGGATACTCTTAGTTTTATCAGTGTTGAAACAAACAAGAAAGATTAATTACCTAATTTCAAAGCTGTTGAAAACCTCTGAAATGCAAGTATTAAATACCTTAGCCCAATTTCACACATGGCATCACCAACTACAATGAGCAGAGCTGTCTGCTAGGACTCTGCCTCTTGAAATGAAAGAAATAGATCAGCAACATCAGAAGACAACAGGCTCCAGGTCTTCTGTCAGGAAGTGAAAAGTAATGTACGTAAAACAAACCTACTAATAGGAAAGCTGGAGTACGTGGAGGAAAGTGAAAGGGGCAGCAGGCTGTGTCATTTAAATAGCACTTATTTACCAGCCTAACAGTTTACCTGTCTGTTGCAGCATTGCATTCTGGGCACCAAGGCCAAAATCCATTCTTCCACTGGCCATCTGTTGTAACCGAGGAACATCAACAGATGTCAGCCACGACAAGGACTGCAAGTCACTAGGGAGGTCATCTTCGCTCAGCTGGGAGGGGTCAGATGCTAAGAGCCTGCAAAACAGCATGAAAGGTTAGAAAAGAGCAGAGATGCTGCAAAACTGTCCCTGGTAAGAAGGGAGATGTCCGGGATGCCTGAGCTTGTGGAGGTCAGCAGGGGAACGTGTCAGGCTGGCATTCTGCTTGCAGAGTTCAGATGTGACCTTTTGTTTCACAGCTGGCTAGTTATTGACGTCCTTTGCCTTTTAATCACGTGTTCCTTTGTACAATTTGAAATGTTTTAGTTAAGAAAACATTCTGTGCAGTATTTGTAGGGGAAGAAGGCATGAGAACCTGGAAGAGAAACTGCCTAGAAACAAAACCCGAACTGATGTGTCATTTTCACTTTTGTCAGAAAGCTGTACTGTTGTGGCCTCAATGTAGAAGAAACCTGTCAGGGACTTTTAACCTGACAAATCTGCATTAACATTAAAAGGCAGTGAGCAGCTAGCCTTGGAAAAGTTTCTGTGCCCAGATCCTCCACAACCTGCTGCTGCCTTTAACAGCTGGGGAGAGCTTTCCCCAGCCCCTGTATCCCATTGGTGGGTGCATAAGCAAAACTTCACAGAATGAACCGTTGATCTTTTCCATTCAGAGATATGAAGTTACTGATACTTAACAAAGAAGCATGAAGTATAGAAACAATTCTTGGAGGAAGGTTTTGCTTCTGAGAGCATGTGTGGTACAAAAGTGAAACTCTAAAAGATATGTACGGCACTCATAAGTTCCCAAGGAGTCAAAACTCCAATTAATGTCAATAAAAGAACTGTTGCAAATGAACCGATAAACCATTTTATCTCTGTTAAACAGAAGTCACAAGGGAGTAAAGCAGTCATGAGAACACATAAGGAAGAGATCAGTGGGATACCCAGGGTTAACCCAGAGGGATTCAGGGCCAGGAAAACATCTCTCTCTGAGAAGAGCAGGGTTTGGCTGCATGTATTTGATCTTGCTTTTAAAACCAAGACTTTAAAGAGCTCTCTCATGGCTGTGTTGAAGCCAGCTGTGTGGCACTAATGCATGCTCATTGCCAAATAACGATGCAGAAGCCTTAAAGAAATCCGGTCTCTTGCTGAAGCATCTCTTATGTTCCATATGATTCCAAGGCAGCTCAAAAGAACAAGCCAGAACTCTAGTGCCTGGCGGCCCAGGAGCATTTAGCTCCTCTAGTTGTGATTTCCAGAAATGCACATCAAAAGCTCCCAAAACACTTATCTGGGAAATCCTTAAAGCAGAATATAATTTGTTTGTTTGTTTGTGAGAAGACTTTGAAAAGAAGGAGGAAAAAGAAAAAGCCACGAGCAGGAGCCAAAAGCTAAAATCCTGGCCAGAAACATCTTCAAATCTCTCTCCCAGCCTACCCTGTTTTCTTTCTCGTACTGTAGTTATAGTGCAATAATTAGCATTGCCATGGTTACCACTGTTCAGTTATTTTGTGAGGCCTGGGTCTTAAATACAGAAAAAGAATATCAGGTGACCACTCTCCCAGCCCAGAGATTGGCTGGATTGGAAGAAAACAAGAGCATTAAATGATTTGAAAACTGGGCAGGCTCATGTCGTTTGCAACAGTTGGGCCCATTCATTGTAAGCCGATAACCCATTGTGGAGCAAACGACTGTTGCCCAGTGGCACGTGGCCTCAATTGTTTTTGGGATTCTTGCTTAATTGTTTTTTCCCCCTCCTCCTTTTTACCAACTCCACATTAATCTGGCTGAATGACAGCCGACACACAACACGCATACACATGCCATCTGGCACCCCGGTCCCTGCCAGTCCTCCCAGACAAGTCAGCTCCCTCAACAAACACTGGGGTCAGATGGGCGGCGAGGGTCAGCACCCACCGCACACGCCTCCTGTCAGCCCATGAATCCTCCACATGCCCTCTGCTGCTGAGCATCTCCGTGCTGCGGGACCAGGGCTGCGCAGCAGCCTTCCCTGGGCACCTTTTGGGGGAAAAATGTCCCTGCTTCCTGCTCAGCCCGGTGTGGCCTCACGTAGCGCTTCCCAGATGTGCAGAGGACTGGTGATATGCTCTGAAAGACTGGATGCTATCCAAAATTGGATGATCGTCCCACCAGCACCAATAGGAGCATATGTGTGCAGTTCCTCAGAACCACTGAATGGTTTGGGTTGGAAGGGACCCCCAAAGGCCACCAGGTCCCACTGCCTGCAGTGCACAGGGACACCCACAGCTCCATCAGTGCTCACAGCCCTGTTCCCTGACCTTGGGTGTCTGCAGGGACGGGGCACCACCACCTCTCTGGGCAATCCATGCCAGTGCCTCACCATCCTCCTGGTTAACAACTTCTTCCTTACATCCAATTTAAACTCAACATCACGCTCACTGAGCTCCCTTTCAAACAGACACCAAGATGCAATGGTAGAGGCAAACAACAAGGCAAGGTGGGTGAGCCAGTTCTTTTTCCAAGACAAAGATGTTGTCTTCCTTTCTCCATGCTAGCATGGAACAGCTCTTGGGATTCAAGCTTCCAGGTCTTTTAAAAGCACCCCTGACTGCTCGCTTACTTGTTTTCAGTGGATTTGGTAGTTGTCAGAATAACTGTTTTAATTAATCACAGCGAAAAAAAATGTAAGTTTTGCCAGAATAAAAATATATTTCATATTTAAAGACTTGTCTGTAAAATCAATGTTGAAATTTCCTGTGCCTTCAAGAAGACTGCTTAAACTGCATCCATTCGCTCTCCGAGGTGTTTTAAATGCCCGGATTTATTCCTCAGCATAAACCCAGCTTATCTCACAGTACGCAGGCTCAAAGTATTCCTGCTTTTAGTGAAAAATGCTGATGTAACTCTCTCTGGAAAGAGAGTAATACAGTAATACCTAGCATTGTAATGTCATAGGGTTCAACCTGTGCCAAGCCAACTACTAATACATAAATACATAGTGTAATGCCATGTACTTAGATTCCACTCCCCTCCACCATCCTTTCTGTCTCACATTTCAGGGTAAACTTCAGGAGTCAGAGATCCTGCCTGTAGATGGGTGTTCACAGCCCCTGGCACAATGGGGCACTGTAGTAAAAGCAGCCATTTTCTTTCAGTGCATGTAAATGAGATAAATAGTGATACGCTATAATTAATGCACGCTGTCGAAAATGTCCCCAGCTGCACATTCCCCAGGGCTGTCTGCTACGTAAGCTGAACTGCTGCACCCTACGCAGGAAGATTCCAATCACACCAAACGTGTTACAAACATAATGTTATCTTTTAAAGGTGTGGTGAAACGATGCAATTCCATTTTCACTCCTCTCCTTTTAACCCTCTGCAGGAAGAAAACCAACTGTGTCTATGTTTTTCTGCCCTAGAAAGGTAACTGCATTAGTAAGAACCCACATGATGTGGAAGGTTTGTGCCCCAGCTCTCTATGTATCAGAGGATGCTGGCCTCCTGTGAAAAGCACTGTGAGATCTACAGTTCGTGATACAGAAGTGCTCAGTATGACATTCGTCTTTGCTATCTGCTCTGTTGTACATTGCCCAAAATATTAATCTGTTTGTGGAAGCAGAGCTTGGCCACCAGCCAGCCTGCACAAGGTTAACTGGAATCAGGATGAATAACATGACAAGGAATCCTCTTATGCTGAGCTTATAGACTTTCCTGCCAGCAGTCACTGGGGAATTGGACTCTTGCATTGGTTGCACGCATGACCATGATCATCACTTGAGTCTGTTAGCAGTGCAAAATACCGGCACATTTGCTATCTGAAACATAGCTCCTGCATAGGCAGGAGACACCAACTGAACAGCTAGCTGTATGGAAAGAGATTCCTTCCCGGCACAGCCCTGCAGGAGTCTGCACCATCAGAACTGAATTTGGATATGCATTCGTAAGTCTAACCTCACCATCTCTGAGCTGTTCTCATGCAGCTGGATCTACTGAGCTGAATCTAATGCAGTTCATTGCTGCAGGAACTGCTGTCAGGGTGAACTGGCCACTTCTACACCTGCAAACTCTGTTGCGTGAGGAACTTGACACTGGAGAACACAGTAACCATCTCTTCAATGGTGTTACAGAACAGCCTGCCAAACACGTCTGTTGAGACTAAAGAAAAGCCTGGCAATGACAAGTATGCCTTAAAATATTTTATCTCCAGGTAGCACAGCCAATAACTGGGGGTTCCAGTTTATAATATGGTATGCAAAGTGACATATTTCTATAAGGATTGTGCCTTCCACCTTTCAGAGGACTCTGCCTGAGTGGAGCCTGTCTCTAAAAGATGCAAAGCACTCAAACTGGTTGATGTTGCAGGGTGAGTGTGGTGCAAAGGGATTAGAGCGTGGCAGCAATTCAGCATTGCCACCGTTCTAAACAAACCCAGACCAAAACACCATGGCTGTATTTGGCATATTCAACTTCAACCGTAGTGTTCTAATGTCTCTCAGTGGAAAATTTTCATTATCACTGCCAGCACTGACACTGGAGCATAAGTAATGCAACTTCAAGCAGAGGCAGTCAGCGGTGATAGATTCTTAATTAGCTGTTTGCAGTGGTTTATCCAGCGAGTGACAATTGAACAGGAAGAGTCCTAGGAAAACTTTCTCTTGAAGTGGTTCTGAGAAACTGTTTTCTTTGGTCTGGGATTGGGTAACACCCTCAGAACAAGCACAGCGATTTCTGATACAGAAAGCAACACAAGGAAAACAGTTCTGTTTTGTGACTCCTCAGCTGTCTCCATGGTGAGAATTATTCTGTTTTACTGAGTCAACCTGTCTCCTTTTGCTCTTCATTCTGACTGTTCCGCTCTTCCCCGCTACACACTTCTCTTCCCACTTTCCCCCTTCCCTGCACCACTGTCTGTTTTCCACACTCCACAGCCATCAGTCCCTTTTCTCCCTGCTCCTGTGCCAGCCCCTCTTGCTGCTCTCACTGCTGCTTTTGGTCTGCCATTCCACTCTGCCTTTTGAAGTCACTCTACCCATCCACTCCCAAGTGCCTAGCCTGCCTTTCTCCTCCCTGTCTTCAGGTTTTTAGCAAGTTCTGGCATTGCTGGAATTAAGAAGAGAAATCAGGCAGCTGTCCAGGAACAACCAGAACATCCCTCCTCAACTACAGCTCAGGAAACTTTGGATTAGATGAACCAAAGTGAGTGAGGAAAAAGCAAATAATTACCCTGTCAGGTGTTGCTTTTCTCCTTTGGCTCACCATGGCTCAGAAGAGAAGATGATTCTCCAAAAACCTTCTGCAAAGATATCTATGCTCTAAAAGAACCAGTTACAGATGTGCTCCAGGAGACTTTTATACATCTCAGCTCGGAGTTTCACAACACTCCGTTACCTCATTTTGGTTCGGGATGAAGGGAAACTGAATTACAAGTGACCTACATGATTTGCTTAAGCCTAACAGGAAGTGAGCAGCAGTGTCAGCACTGAACCCAGAGCTCACTCCTTGCTCTGCTTCACCCACACAATCACTCTTTCTTCCTGTAGGTTAAGATTTCCCAGATGCAGCCCGTATCTTAATCTACAGTATGTTTTGTTAAAGGAAAAAAAAAAAAAAGAGCTGTGACTAATGTCAAAATAAGTTTCTTGATGCAAAAATGTCTTGAAGTATCTGGCGCTATGTGAATGTTTTGTGTAAAAGTCAATAGCGTTGTCTACTGGGGAAGCTGTTTTTTCCTTTAACGTTGCTTCAGCTGCTACTCATTAGCATTGAACTGATTTACTTGCCTGGGATCTCATGCAGATATTTAATCCAGTGCAAAGGGAACATAAAATATGCTGTGCTTTGCACTGCTGTAAGACCTGTCTCCCTTGCAGAAGTTGCTGCTGTGCTTTCCGCACAGGCGAGATTTTTTTCAATGGGCAAATTAAGAGTGGTGAGCCCTGAGCACGTGAGGTTTCTCACAAGAATGCTGAAAAAAATGCAAGTTTTCTGCTTCCTTGTCTTGAACTGAAGGTCAAGCACCTTTTATGAGGTAACATAGGAGCTCAGTTCTGGTTTCACTGGAAACAGAATAGCCTTGGAATCTTGCTAGGTACTGCCCAGCTACCAACCAGTGCTCCCCAGCTCTGGCAGCAACTGCAAGACAATTTGAGAAGCAAGGACCACTATTTTTTTTTTTTTTTTATTAATACTGATTAGCGCATTTCAGGAACTGCATAGGAAACAGTTGAGCTAATCCACTTAAATCAATCCACTGCGGCCTGAGTTTGACTGATTCCTAGGAGGTTTCTCACATTTTTTTGAAAGAATGAAGCAACTCCTGTGATGAAATTCCTCCGACACATCGAGTCATTATCTCACTCCCTGTCAGACACACATGGTGTCAAGGGAATGGACACTGACATTTTCTTCAGGAACAATTACGGCGTTGTTAGTTATGCATTTGTAACCTTTTGTCTGCAGAAATTTACTTCGTGCAAACCCCCAGCCTCCATCTATCCCCGGGAGTGACTGTGGAAAACACCCAACTGTAGCTTGCTCCAAAACCAGCTATGAGACTACCACTTAGGAGAGCTGAAACACCCTGAGTGCCATAAAAGATAAAGACTGTCCACCATTTTCACTGCTGTAATGCAGTCATGTCTAGAACGTAGGGAACGTAGTGGATACGTGTTGGTTGTCTATGAGGTCTGGAGACGCATGACAATCCAAGGCTTATGGGATTTGCTGCCAGGATTAAGTTGTCGCTGAATCAATGGTTAGGGAAAGTAAAACCATAACTGTTCAGGACAAGAACTAAAGAACAGCTTAACCAAAAAAAAACTGTACTTCTAAAGCACAATTTGACGCCAAACTATGCTTGTAGAAATGAATTGTTACCAAAAAAAACTGAATTAGACTGCCTAATCAGTTAAATATTGACCCTTCTATTTAAGAATCAAAAGGGCAATTAAAATGGGAAGAAGAGGAACATAGTCTACTAACATGCTGAATGCTTTATACTTGAGTCCAAGCCTACCTTAACCAAGCCAAAAGTAAACTACTGTCAATCTGTTATTTTCCTCTCATCTGCCTCAATGGGGCTTCGAATGCTAAAGGCCTTCATGTGAAATCCAATACTGCACTGGTTTACATTGCAATAGGTCTTTTACTTCTCTTGCACCAGTTATTAACGTTCAGCAAAACTAAACTGCAAGAAAATGGATTGCAAATTTCAGTAAGAAGTATTGCTGGAAGCATTCACGAGCCAAAAAATTCAAAGACCAGCTCCAAACCCACCAAACATGATGGGAGCTCTCCACTGGTTTAGAACTCTTTGAGTGGGTTCCTATAACTCACATAGCTTTGTGCTGAGACAACCCAGGAGCTCCACTGCAAGGTAAGCATGTACTCTGCATTAACATCAACATATTTACACAACAACATAATATTTGGTTATTCATTATAATTAGCCAAGTATTGAAGTTTTGAAAGTTTAAAAATCCCGGTGTTAGGATTCTCTGCCTTTGTTCCCTGAAATGTAGAATGAAATCACCGGCAATATTTGTCACTGCTACAGTTATGAAAATACTGAAGGTAGCAATTTTTTCTTTGGGAAAGCGATAGAGGCATTTTGGGGCTAATATGAAGTTTTACTTTGTATTGACAGCCTGGCAGTGACAGCTCCAGAGAAATGTAGGAGCTGGGGAAGCTATGATGGCCCTTATCACTCCTAGACAGTATGATGATTTAGATCCCACAGCTGAATCCACAGAAGAGATGTTTGCCCAAAAAGAATTTTATCAAGGTGCAAACAGGCCAGGACTCTGCATAGCAGCCTAATCCTCATAACTACTCTATGTGCTACATCAAATTTGCTGCAGATGCTTTAGATCTAGAGAATTCTAATGTCTGCTAAAATTAGTGATTTTTTCCTCCTTTTTTTTAAAAAAAAAAAAATAACAAAAATCCATAGTTTCAAGGTCTATGCATGAAAACTTAGAGGTATTTACTGATTTGATCCCCGGCTCACATGCACACACACTCTCCTCCTTTTCAGCATTTTCTGCTGCAGCCTCACAGCAAAGCCTGGTCTCCTCTAAGTCCAATTGCCCAATTGAAAGATTCCAAGTGAGACAGAAGAGTATTCTCAGCCCAGTCCCAGCCTCCCACTCACTAATTGGAGGCCATTCCCCATTTTGCAGAGCCTTGATGCTCCCCCATGGAGCACTTGGGACTGTGGGTTCCAGTCTTGGACTGTGGTGACAGCAGGAGAGTAAACAGAGCTGATAGAATTTGACAGGTCTATTCTTTTCTTAAAATCATTCAGTCTAAAAGATTTTCTTTTACATAATCCAAAGTGTTTTCTCATGAAGTGGGACAAATACTGCTCTGCATTTATGGTGCAGTTCAGATTTTATGCATTTTTATCAGAATTCGCCACTATTAAATGAGGTCAAATAATTCATTTTAAAGCTGTATTAAAGAAATCACAAGCAGGTTAAAAACTTTAGAGAACTCTGATCTTCAATTTCAAAATGTTTAACGGAGATTAAAAGTGGTTTTTAAAAGCAGCTGACTTCCCAATAAAGGAGAAACTCTTACAATTCCTTTATTGGCACTAAGATAAATCCTATCTTTCTTAATGAAAAAAAGGTTGTTTTTTTTTTAACAAGTTAAAGAATAATTCTCCCCATAATAAGGGTCTTTGTGAAGGTGGTGTGCTCTTCAGGGCACTGATATAGACTTAAATGTAAGCACCCAGAAACCTCTCTCATACACACCCCTCATTAAATACTGCATATTTCTTTACAAATATTTACATAGCCAACAAAACGTCTCGAGCAAAGAATGCTTTAATAAACAGCAAAACAGAATTCCACAGCCCTTTTTCCACAGTGGCTGCGGAGGGTATAACAAATCACTTGTTGAGCTGCAAGGGGCTGCAGTGCAGTGTTTGCATTCTGAATAGAGAGAGGCTGATAGAAGAATACCTGTGGCTGAGCACTGTTATGCACAGAAATGTGTGAAAACACCCTCAGGCCGAGAGGGAGGAGAGAGTCTCTCCCTCCTCATTTTAAACCAACAACAACAAAAAAAAAAAGAGATTCTTTTTTTTTTTTTTATTCTGAGAGCCAGATTGTGTTGTGTTTCTTGGAACTTGGCATCATGTGACAAGATGTAACCTAACTTAACCCAGCACACTGTAATTCATGCAGAACTATCCCGTGACTTCTAACAATGCTTTTGCATGATGAAGGACGTGTATTGGTATAGGAAAATTATCAGAGGCTGTTGACAAATGCAGATTTGCTCTCACTATATCAGAGTTCTACTAATATTAAGCTAGTGCTTTCGAGTACTACATACGTACTTGCTTGTCTCAATGAAAAATATATCTGGTGCGTATTGCACGTGATTTAGTCTTTGCACAATAATGCAAAATGTGATCTGAAAGGAAGATTTTAGATAATTATAAATTAACAATAATTGATTTAGATGTTGTCTGACAACACCCATACAGGAGAGAGAGCGTGGGAGGTCAGCCCAAGGCTTGGAAGGTGCATTTATCCAACATGGCTTAGTATCAAAATGCTTTAAATAGGAATCATTCTAAGCAAGCAACGAGTTATAACAGGTCACCGCTTCGTTCAGCTCAAGAAGAGAAGAAGAGCAAGGGAAGAGGAGCAAGAGAAATGACGCAGCTGACTTTTTAGAACAGGATTTCTATCCATTTGCATAAGGAAATGGTGGGGACCGCTCGCGTGCCGTCAGTCGGCAGGTTTCGGTGGTGCCGTGTGGTTCTCCATCGATAAAGCCCTCACCTGTATTCCTGGGCAGCGTGCTGGCCGTGCCCTGAGCTCCGGATGAGTCCTGACATCATGGACGGGAGATCGCTCTCTATCATCTCCTTT